>NC_043987.1:31936029-32111029 GCF_902150065.1 Myripristis murdjan | reverse complement strand
TCCAACAAGACCATCGGATAACGTTAGCATGACAACACATAACTCACCTGTTCCGCAGGTGAATCTGTGATGTGTCATCCAGATGTTTAATAAATAATCCATTGAGGCAGCTGTTTTCCCAGTCTGTTCATAAGCTAGCTAGTGCTAACGTGAAGTTAGCTGGAGGCAGCTAGCGCAGGTTGTTGCAACACTAATGCTGCGTTCTTTTGGGTAAAAAAAAAAACAAGTTGGAACTAGAACAAAAATGTGTTGAGCCCAACTTCCACTGTAAATGTGCTCCATTGTATTTGGTCAGAAGTAGTGGAAACAAACATGGACGCCCCCACGAAGCTAATGTTTCTTCGGCTAGTTTATATTCAGTTAACATTGTTCAGTAACCTTAATGTTAGCAAACATGAGCCAGCTAAACCAAGTTTACAGCGCCAACGTTAACGCTGGCTAGCACCATCGTTAGCAAGCTAGCTAGGCGAGAGCATAACGTTCGCAATTTATTGAAAAGGCATCAAAATACAGTTCGGCTAACATTACATGGGACTAATGAGAAATTGCAACGCATCGAACGGTTCACTCCGCTCAAAATACGAGATAAAATCAATATTCGAGGGAAAATAAATTCCACTGTGGGCACTGCCGTGTTGAATCTGCTCCATAAATAACGAGCTCGATCTACAACGAAAAGTTCCCGTCTTGAAATTCTGACTCCTTCGGGTGTTCCATTGCTATATTCTGTGTAGGAGGTCAGTGTTTTCCAAGTTCCGACTTGGTTCAGTGTACAAAGGAACGCAGCATAACAGTGCAACACTGTAACACCGCTGTCTTGGGTTTTTATCGGGGTGGCCGAGCGTTACAGACTCAGAACACAACTGCTGATTTGACAGTGGATTATAAAGCCTTTGGATGGCTTTAGCACCTCTTCACCAAACAGAGCAGTCAGGTTTCAGCTGTCTGACATGAGATGTTCACGTTATTGAAAAGAATAACGTGGCCTCTTGCTCTGTTGTGGATCAGTTTCTATAGACGGTGTGGTGGCTGGTTTCTTCTTGACAGAGAAACACCAGGCCGAGCTTTCAGGATTAGGCAGCTGAGTTTATAGATCTCTAGCAACTTGGCAGTTTGAAGTGGATGATAAAAAGTGCTTACAGAACTTGCAAGAAAATATATATATATATATATAGGCTGGGAGGGGGGGTAATTCACCACTCGCTCCGCACCGGAGCGATGGAACGGCAATAAAGAAACCCGCACCACCACACCGCATTAAATAACGACGCACCGCTCCTCCCTCACTCCAGCTCTGCACCGCTCATGAACTGTTCAGGCCGCTAGCGACACGCTAACACTTTAGCATTCACTGTGCTGTCACAGGAGCAACACGCTAACACTTTAGCATATGCTATGTTGGATAGCAGTAGCTCCATGCTGACATTTTAGCATAGTGTATGTCAGGTCTCAGTAGCTCCATGCTAACTGTTTAGCATGCTGTATGTCAGGTAGAGTTCTCATATTCTGCCCGAACCCGACCCGACCCGACCCGACATTTTCGGGTCGGGTCGGGCCTAAAATTTACGTGAATTGGGCGGGTCGGGTCGGGCTTCGGGTTCTGTGGGGGATTTTTTTTTTTTTGTAAATAAAAAAATAGAATTATGTGTTGTGTTATTGATTATGACGTTTCATTTTTATGTGACTGGTGGAGAGAGTGAGAGACTGGATTGGATTTGGAGGCTAAACTTTCAGTGACAGACGGACAACCAGCTGTGCGAGCGCAGCGCAAACAAGTGAGAGAGAGTTGCAGCAGCATCCCGCTGTGCTGGCAGACTCGGCAGCAGGGACGGTTTCTGCTATGGACAGTGCAACTGCCCAGGGCGCAATCTACTTGGGGGCGCACGAGAAAAAAAAAAAATCTCCAGTTTTCTAGACTACCGTATTGACCCGCACATGCCGCGGCACCATCAGTCGGTATCAGGCGGGCCGACTGATGCCGGATCTGACAGGTGAGCTGCCTGATGCAGGCCGGTGCCGCGGCCGGCCCGCCTGATACCGACTGATGGTGCCCTGGTGCCGCGGCCGACCGGCTCTGCTAAATAATGGCGAATTTGGCGATTAGGGGCGATTTTTTTTTTTCGGGCTTTATCGGGCTGTCGGGCCTAAAGTTCGGCTAATTAGCCGGGTCGGGTCGGGCCTCGGGCTGGCCCAGTCCGGCCCGGGTCGGGTCGGGTCTTAATTTTCAGGCCCGATGAGAACTCTAATGTCAGGTGAGAGACGAAACTATTTAAAAAAAGGGGTTTCCTCTCTCTCTGCGGTCATTTTCGCCCTCCAATCACACTCCTCCTGTCACATGAAGACGTCTCACTACCTCCACTCCTCATCACGCAGGAACCTAAGCAGCAAAAAATCTATTAATTTATTCTGATTTCAAATTCCTCCTTCTCTTTTCTGGTGAGTCTTTCCCCGTCGAGCTCGCAGACGGCGGGCTTGGGATTAAAACGCACCGAGAGCAACATGCAAATGTATGGAAATCGTCAACGCTGAAGCACGATTCCGTACATTTGAATATTCGGCCGCGAGCGACTCATGCGCAACACTCGCATGCATACGTGCACACATACATGTACACACACACACACACACACACACACACACACACATAGAGCAGCAGTATGAACTTCTCGTTTCCCCGCCTCCTCGTCGCCCTGCTGATGTTTTCGGTTCACGAACAGCAGAAAAACAGTACAGCCACTATCTAGAAAAATCCCCAGTGCAGGTTTCTCAGAATAGAATACAGCACAATAGAAAAGAATAGATCAGAGCAGAATAGAATGGAACTGAATGTTATATAATAGAATTAGCGTTAGAGCACGTAACACACAGCGATATTGGATCAAACGAACAACAGCAGGCCCGAGTCTCCACTGTGTTTTCCACTTCATATGCATATTCAGCTAATGTCTCTCTCTCTCTCTCTCTCTCTCTCTCTCTCTCTCTCTCCTGTAGAAACCCTGCTGGATGACTTCATGTTGACACATCCCATTTTCCTGACGGCCGACAGGTTCCAGCAAGTTCTACTGCAGCAGTATCCTTCACTCACACACACTCACACACACACACACTCACACACACACACACACACTGCATATATACTGTATGTACATGGAGCCGTGGTCCGTGCTGTCCGTGTGTCCCAGCTGGGCCTGAACACATCATCAGCATGCATGTGTGCACTCGTCCACATGCGGCTACATAACGCGGCGCTGCGAGCGCATTTCATGCAGGCAGTCATGCATGTGCGTGTTTGTGTGTGTGTGTGTGAGTGTGTGTGTGTGTGTGTGTGTGTGTGCGGTGTATCCTGCGTTAATCCTGCACATCCCAGACTGCTGCTCAAACTGAACTCAGGCTCCAGCTGAAGCTTTTTGCCCGTTCGATCAGATTTTTAGGTCTTTCTTGTTTCTTTAAGAGGTGAATTTGACTGAAGGATGATAGAATCCATCAGAGTCCTAAATGGAAATGGAAATATATCAACAAACACACTCAGCGTCCACTTTGTCAGCTGCCATAGGTTTTTGTTGACATTATGGAGAATGTGTAAATTTAATTCGGTGTTTATCATTGAGGTTGTAGTTTGCAGAGGTCAACATTATAATGAGGTGTTTCTGATTTTTTGTCCATCCCCATTCATATACATGAGGAGGGACAGAATAGTGGAAACAGCTGTCAGTAAAGTGCAGCACTAACTATGAGCTCTATGCCAAACACAGAAGTGAATGAACACCTCTGTTACCGTGACAACAAGACAAGCTGAGCATTATAGGCAGCAGGAGAGGAAACTTTAGGGCACAACAGCTGGATTAGACTGGATTAGATTGGATTAGATTGTGCAGGTGGAGCTGATAAAGTGGACACTGAGTGTTTAGCCCCATATCAAACAGGACTTTTGCACACGGAAGCCAGAGACAGATCGCTATGTTTTGCGGATGATTTTGTGCAGAAAAAGTGAACAAAAATATAGAATTGAATCAAATATTGTCATACATGTTACATACGCAGGCTTAAATGAACCAAACATGCAGTATAGACTTCAAAGTATACAGTATACAAACCAAAACCTCTCAATTTTTCACAAATGAAGGAAAACTGTCTTGTCTTTAGGTCGACGACTGGACATTTTTCAGTTTATATCGTTAGTTTCATGACACCCAGGGCTGAAGCCACACAGGAGCATGTAAATACCCAAATGAAGCTAAAACATGAAAATCAGCAAAACTGGAGATGGCAGGTTTTGACTGGACAGTGACGATGTGTGTAACTGATACATGAAATCAATGGAGACGGTGCATGTGTGTGTGATATTAGACGTACTGTACGCCATATGTGGAAAATCCCCCACATGCGCATATGATTACATTTTCATGTGTGACTGCACGGCGGCAAATCAAAACTCAATTTGCAGCCCTGCTGGAAACTAAGTGGCAGCCGCCCGGCAGAAGATTGTCTTGACATTTTTTTTTTTTTTTACCGCGCCGCTTCTTCTTGTTGTTGTCGTCGTCGTCGTTTTTCTTCCTGCAGAGGTTTGTGTCGTGTTAACATTTTCTCCTCCTGCTGGCTGTTTCTGCCGCTTCGGGCTGTGCACTCGCTTGTTTACTGATACAAAAAAAAAAAAAGAAAAAAAAAAAAAAGAAAAAGCTTCATTTTTCTCTCCCAGCGCAACGGTGGAAAGACTCGCCGCCCGCACGCTGTCTCCCACAAATCACCTACGGTGGCCTGCAGGGGGACAAGAGTTAACCGTCACACATGATTGAAGAGCTTGTGAACCGAGAGGCAGGAGAGGAAAAAAAAAAAAAATGGCGGGGGATTGTTTTGCCTTTTTATTTTTGTAATTTCACTGATGTTTCATGATGGTTTGTGGACAGGATTTATAGGAAAATCACAGAATAAAATACACTATGAAAGCACGTAATGTAAAACTGCAACAGAATGACACCTGAACATAAACCAGACCCACAGACAGACAGACAGGCAGACAGACAGACAGACAGCAGCTCGCCGTATAAATAGAAACCTCTATATGCCGTGTAAAGTCGGTCATCAGTGCAGAACAGAGCCGCGCTTTGCAGCCACAAGATGCTGCATCATTTAATGAGATAATGAATCTGTGTGTTTGCAGCACCGAGAAACGAAGCCCAGTTTTGTTTCTCGTCCTGAGGGAAAAAAGAGAGGGAGAGAAAGAGTGAGAGAGAGAGAGAGCGGCTTTAACGGTTTACTACAGACTGAAGGACAAGAAGGAGATGAAGAGACGGAGGGATGCAGGGAGGAGAAGAGAGAGAGGCGCAACCCCTGTCCTCCTCCTCCTCCTCCTCTCTCTTTCATTCCCACTGAAAGAAAAGCAGGTGGAGAAAAAGCCAAAGCAATAAAACGCTCGTCTCCCTCCCCGGAAAGCGACAGGCAAGAAAAACAAAAAAAAGGAAAGAAATCGAGGGAGAGATAAAAAAAAGAGTAAAATAAAGCGTAGAGCTGCTTATTTTTTATCACTGTCGTCAGATTTTCTCGTGACAAAGGAACAGCAAACAAGCGAAAACGCCGTCCCCTTCGTCCTTCCGACTTTAATCCACATCGGTCGACTGAAACCGTCTCAAAGTTTCAAAATAAAACTTAATTAAAAAAATAATTCTAAATAATCAGAGCGGGTCTTCAGCCGTCCGATTTCACGATTATCCCACAGTGAGTGAGTCTAAAGGGTTTAGACGTAATGCACCTTTAATCACCGTTAGTGCCAACATCAGTGTTAAACATGTTCCCTCAAAACCAGCGAGTGTCCAGAGGGTCACCCGGGATTTAAACCGAAACAAAGAGAGAGGAACGAGACGAGGCGGCGTGGAGACAGAAATAAACAGCCAGGGAAGGTGTGTGTGTGTGTGTGTTTGTGTGTGTGTGTGTGTGTGTGTGTGTGTGGGCGAGGGGTGTGTCTCTGTGCGAGTCTCACCACATCCAGGCTGTTATTATGGGCTAAAAGCTTCTTCTACATCTAGCCTGCAGCTGTGTGGGGTGTGTGTGTGTGTGTGTGTGTGTGTGTGTGTGTGTGTGTGTGTGTGTGTGTGTTGTTGCTGGTGGTGTTAATGTAGTTTTCCCTGTGCGTTTATATTTGGGTCATCATGCCGCTGTGTGGTGTCACACTCTGCAGAGTGAAGTGTGTGTCGGTCACCATCTGGAAACGTAATGAAGAGATTTTACTTTAAAAAAAATAAATAAATAAATAAAGTTTCACACGGACAGATTACCGTGTGAGCCTGTGCTCGTCTGGTGGGCGGGGCTTTGTGACGAAAGTCGTGATGTAGATTCTGTGACTCGGGTCAGCGCTGGTTTCAGACCGCAGAGGACGTGCTGAGCCATTTTCAACCCATGAAATGCTGATTTTTATAAATTTGGTAAGGGATGCCGATATTAACACTGACGTTTTTCATCAGAGCAGCTTCACATCATTTAGTTTAAAGCTAAAAAACAAAAACGGTTCAGGTGCACGTGCCGTAGCTCTTTAATGTGGATTCCTCCAGACTTTTTAACGACGTCTCGGTGAATAAAAACGGTGAGTGAACGCAGAGTCACCGAGCGTTAATTTAGGTTTATCTGGACGGTGCAGCGCTAAAATTCAGCTTATCGGCTTTATTTCAGTTGAGCATCACAACTGAATCGATGTGGAAACGTGTGTGTGTGTGTGTGTGTGTGTCTTCACCAGTGAGACCGACTCGATCCGATTGCCCTTGCTTGTTCAGTTCAGTTTGCATTTTTTGGAATTGCTTAGTTTCGCTTTTATTTTTATTGGTTTCAGTGTCAGTTTCAGTCGTTTTTTTGTGCTATGGGGTATTTGTCAGCTTCAAAAAGGTCAGAAAAACTACTGTTTAAAAAAAAACAAAAAAACTTAACCAAACGCCATATCATTAAAAAAAAAAAAAAAAAAAAATGCATTCACTGAGGACGGATGAACCACCAAATAAACTGACAGAGACGGAAACAAAAGGCATTTTTTCCTCTTTTATTTTATTTTAGTTGTTTTGCAGGCACACAGTACAGTTTCAATTAGTTCATTTTTTTGTGAAGCCTCTTTTTAATTTTTATTTCACTTCACGAAAATGTTTTTTCACACCCAGTTTTCATTATTTCGTAAGTTTTCATCAACGATAATGACCGTGGTTGGCGGTAAAACATGTAAATCGTTCCATCACGAGCAATAATTTAAAACTGCATTGTACTACAATAATGCAGTAAAGTGCATCATTGCGGCGAGATATTCTCTTCCATATGTTGTAGCCTCATGAAATAGACTCTTATTTTCTTGATTTGACGTATTTCCTGCAGAAACAGGAAGTTTGGTGCAGGGAAGGAGTGCAAACCAACAGGATCTCAGTTTGGGAGAGAAACACAGTTTTATTTTGAAGGGTCACGGTGGACGAGAGAGGATGTTTAAAGATTTGTGAAGGTTTTATTGGTTGAAACTTTAATCTGCAGCCGCTAGAGCAGGATGATGATGTCACTGTTTGAGAGAAGCAGAGGTCATGTGAGGTCGTTTCATCGGGTCTGTGATGACAGAATCTGAGGAACATTTCGGTGCTCGTCCCTCTCAGGTGACGTCGCTCGCTCTCCCCAGGTGACTCCGTGACGGATCCGGATGTGGGTCAGGAGATAAGCGGCGCCGCCTGAGTGTGTGTGTCACTGTTCCGCTCGCCGCAAAACTTTGATGAAGTTTCCGATCTTTGCGATAAAACCCAAACTCCAAACCACATTTGCATCTGAGTCATGATGAAGCCCTGATGCGGCGGTGAGTCATCGCACCTCTTCATGTCAACCCGGCCGACGTTAACACACACAATCTCTGACTTTCACACTTCGAAGCAGCTTTGCATCATCTCGGGTTGGGGGGTTGACGCCGTCACACCTGTCGTCTTCCTGCTTCGGCAGACGACACGTGGGAGCTGAGGGTCAAACACGTCTGCCGCTTTTCTCCTTAACGCCGAACTTTTCCAGGTTTTCTCTGGAGACGGAGGGGAAGGACGGGGGAGTGGAGGCGGGGACGGAGGGGGGAAGAGGAGGAGGAGGAGGTGGAGGAGGAGGTGGAGAGGAAGGAGGTGATGGGGAAGAAGAAGGTGAGGGGGGCGGCTGGCCGGGCGGGCTGGACGGAGCGGAGAGGAAGCAGGCGGTGCTGAGCATCGCTTTCCGCTACCTGGACACCTACAGAGAGCTGCTGCAGGAGGAGGGAGACCGCAGCAACAGCTTCCCCAAGGTGGGACACACACACACACACACACACACACACACAGAGAGAGAGGGAGAGAGAGAGAGAGAGAGACATCAATTACAATGACAGCATCATCTGCAAATCTGATAATTATCCAACTAAGAGCTGCTCTTAAACTGCAGCATCGTCTGGATCTGATTCTGCAGCGAGTCTCCGGCTCTCTGGTCCAAAATCACCAAAAAATCCACACCAACAACGCAACTGGATACACACACACACTCACACACACATAAACAGAGACACATACACTGTAGAGACTGATGACTACACACAAGCACACACCAGCGTTGCAAGGTTTATCAAACTATACCAGGACCAAAAAAACAATAATAATGATAATAAAACTCCAATCTAAAACATCCTGACGTGATGCAAAACAACATCTAGAGTTGTTTGAAAATTTGTCATCACATATGAAAATGTTCTTTTAGATATTGTTCCCCGTCCTGTGCTTCTCATATTTCTTCCAAAGTTGGGAAAAAGAGCGACTGCAGCGCTTTTCAAATTGAAGACTTCAGAAATAAACACGACTTTAATGAGGATTTCTGTTCACAAGAAACATTAAAGTGGACAGAGCAGAGCACCTGCTGTAGGAGACAAGTAGCTCTGTTGTGTTTTCCACTTTTTTTTAGTTTTTTTTTTTTTTTTTTTCCCCAGTCCTGGCTGAAGTCCAGGAGCTGATTGTGTAATTGCAGAGTTTCCCTGTTTGTTCTCCGGCAGCGGTTTTTGTTAACTGGCAGCAGGTTTCAGACAAATCGAGCTGATAGGACCAAGAGTTCATTTCCCCGACGCTGAAAACACGAGGAGAGCTGCTGCAGTTCCTCCTGTTTGCTGCAGACGTCTGGATGGTAAACAGTCTGGACTTAAACTCAGCCGGAGAATCCACAGCTGATCAGGGACTCAACAAAAAAAACCTCCGTGTTAACAAAACCCTCATGTTCAGGGTTCAAATCCTGTTCAAATCTGCAAGTGGGATGAGATAATCCCACTTTTTTTCCCCAACGCTAATCGTCTTGTTTCAAGAGTTTTCTTGAATCAAGCCTCATTTTCTTGATCCTGGTGGCTGATCTGCCTCGATTCAACACATTTAGACTTTATGTTCCCAGAAAAAATCCTGAAACAAGTGAAACTGCACTGGAAGCAGGTGGGATTATCTCATCCCACTGGTGGATTGTGTGCATTGTTTGAATATAAACACGTTTTGATGAGACTAATAGTAAGGGAAACATATAAAAATCTGCCAACTAAATCGTTACCAAGAAATTTCTTGGTAACGATTTAGTTGGCAGATTGGTCAAATATCTGATAAAATACCCTTACTATAATGACTCGTTACAGTTTTTTTTTTTTTTTTTTTTTTTTTTTGCAGTGCAGAGTCAGACGTCTAAATCACTTGGACGTTTGGATCTGACAGTAAAAGTTCAGTGGTCAGTAACTCGGCCTGTGGTTTCCCAAGAAGAAAGACAGGATTGAAGCATCTCAGTCCAAAATGAGATAATCCCCCATTTTGCAAAAAGCAAAAAAAAAAAAAAAAAAACCAGATTGACAACATAACAGTCAGTCAGAAGGCGGTGAAATGAAAGCAAACCGGATCCTGTCGTCTGAACAAGAGGAAAGGTTTCAGATCACCACCAAGAACAAAGCAAAAACATTAAACAATTAATCAACTAGTCAGTCGACAGAAATTGATTAAAAATTTTGACGGTTGATGGTCAGTGATGGTTAATTGCTTCAGTCATTTTTTTTAAAGAAGTCAAATATTGTCAGATTAAGATCACCAAGATGCTGGGATTGCCTTCCTTTCCTAAATTCATGTTCTTAGAAAATTAATTTTGGGTTTTCTTTTGGCTGCTGGTCAGACTCTGGAAGCCGTTTTAAGACACATTAGATGATTCACTGATCAATAAATAATGAAAATAATCAGCTGCAGTCGTACAAAAGACACAGTTTGACGTGAGGAAAGTGAGCGGCTCTGAGAGAAAGAGAGCAGGAGAAATATCGTCCGGCCGTGAACTTGTGACATAATTTGAGGTGGAAAAGCTTTTCTAGCTGTTAAAAGTCGATTCAGAGAGTCGGGCGGTCGGACGTTTTTTGCTCCAAATCTGATTTGGGGTCAGAAAGTGAGTTTTAAAAGGTGGAAGTCTCAGCGGCTGGTGAGGAAATTGCTGAGTCACTGGTATCGATCAGCAGCCGCATGAAGCCCGGCAGATTTTCTGTCATGTGTTTGAGCTCCGAGACGATTAAAAAAAGAAAAACCAGAAAAAAAATGTGACTCACTGGCAGAGCAGCAGCTTAACACACTGAAAGTGGAAGAAAAACGGTGGAATTTCCCTTTTACAGACCTCTTCCACTCTGACACACACACATACACACACACACACACACACACACACACACCCACACACACAGACACGCACACTGTAGAGGTGCAGGGTGGGAACTGTTGATTTTGGCGGCTGGTTGCCAGGGAGGCCAGGGGTTGTCATGGCAACGGAACTGACTCAGCTCTCCATACACTTATGAACCTTAAAAGCTTGTCTAACCTTTCACACACACACACACACACACACACACACACTCTGCGTCCCACACATGGGCAATATGAATTTATGTGTGTGTGAAAATGTTTGTGTTAATAAGGTTTGTGTTATTGGTGTGTGTGTGTGTGTGTGTGTGTGTGTGCAGGAGCTGTACCTGTGTGCCGTGCAGGAGCTGAGTCGTTACCCCGAGCTGGTCGAGGACGTCCTGAAGCTGCAGAGATGGACCGAGATCCTGCACTGCCCGTACGACACACACACACACACACACACACACACACACACACACACACACGCACACACACACACACACACACACACACACACACAGTATATGTTGCCCTCCCTGAGACATAAACTACACAGTGTTATTATTATTTATTATTCATCATGAGAACCTGTGTGTGTGTGTGTGTGTGGCTGGGTGTGTGTGTGTGTGTGTGTGTGTGTGTGTGTGTGTGTGTGTGTGTGTGTGCAGGTCAGACGAGGAGAAGGAGAGCAGGAAGAAGCAGGTCCGTCCGCTGTTCAGACACTTCAGACGCATCGACGCCTGCCTGCAGCCCAGAGAGGCGTTCAGGGGCTCCGACGAGAGTACGGCACGCACACACACACACACACACACACACACACACACACAGCTAGCTTGACCAGAGCATTAATGGCACATTAAAGCTGCGTTTTGAAGAGGTAAAAGTAATGGGAATTTCATTTAACACAAACAAACAAACAACTAAACCCACATGATTTGGGTCTTATTTAAGTAATAAGTCTATATTATTATATTACATTATATTATATTAGATCTTATTCTGTTGTACTCAGATCTTATTCTTTATTTTTTTTATCTTTTTTTATTGATTTATTTAATCTGTAATCTGTGGATACTGCTGAAAAACTGCGAATTTCCTGCGAGATGAATAAAGTATCTATCTATCTATCTATCTATCTATCTATCTATCATTATATTATATTATGTAATGAGAAAACTGGCCAACAAGGTGAAAAAGTTACCTTTTTATTTCATTGCGGCTTTAATGACGTGGTTATTGAAGACTAGTCTGGTGCCATAATGCAGTTTTCACTGGTTTCAGTGTTAATCTGCGAGTTAAAACATTTACTGAGGGAGAAATGAAGAACTAAGTGAACGAGCAGTGAAGCGACTTTAAAGTCTTAAACTGCAGCTCTCTCTCTCTCTCTCTCTCTCTCTCTCTTCTTTTCTCACTTCACAGTAAGAGAAGGAAGTGTTTGGGAAAAGAAATGAAACAAGAGCGAATGAAATTGTCCTCCAGTTCCTTTAATGAATTTCTGTCAGCTGGACCGTCTGGCTCTTTTAGCTGTTGGCTTCTATTTTTGACTGATGAAGGATTTTTTTAAATGTTAATCCAAGTTCCTATTTTTTTTAAATTTATTCACTTTTTGCTTTGGCTCTTCACTGCGGAGATGGAGTTTGTCTTTTCTGTCACACTCACTACCCAGTTCTTCTTCTCCTACAGCAAATGGAAAGCCGTGACACAGTGGATATGGACTGAATAGTGTGTGTGTGTGTGTGTGTGTGTGTGTGTGTGTGTGTGTGGCATCAGTCTTCTGCAGGGTGTACACTCCGGATCATTCCTACGTGACGATCCGCAGTCGCCTGTCCTGTCGGGTCGGAGAGATCCTGGCTCTGGTCCGGGAGAAGCTGCAGTACAGCGAGGAGCAGCCAGCGCTGCCGGGGAACCTCATCCTGGTGGCCGTCACGTCAGCCGGAGGTCAGCACACACGCACACACACACACACACACAATCATTTCATTTATAATATTTATCCGTACAGATATCTGAGATTTATCATCGATGATTTTGCAGCAGTAACAGCCAGCCAGTTTGACATTTGTGTGTGTGTGTGTGTGCGTGTGTGTGTGTGTGTGTGTGTGTGTGTGTGTGTGTGTGTGTGTGTGTGTGTGCAGAAAAGGCAGTGTTTCGGCCCAGTGACGAGGCCGTGTTCACCACGCTGGGAGTCAACACACACCTGTTCGCCTGTGAACCGTCTGAACTGGACTCACTGGTGAGGGAGCAGCTGATCGGTCGATTGACTGACTGACTGATTGATTGATTGATTGATTGATTGATTGATTGATTGATTGGCCAGTTGATGGAGTGACTGACTGATTAGCAGATGTGACATGCAGCAGGGATTATTCCCTGCTTAAGTATAAACCAATGACAGATCAGCTCGGGAGAGGAGAGCAGGTTCATGTGATGGGAGGGTGAAACTGTTTTTCCTGGTTAGTGTGTTTCTCTGTTGGTACAGTGTGATGTCATCATTAAAGGTTCCTACAAGAAGATACAGTTGTTTTGGGCCTTTATTGTGAAGATATTTTTAATTTTGTTGAAACGTTCTCTAAAATAGAAAAGTGACGTAGGATTTCATTAACTTGTGCCCAGCTCCCTCTCCCTGAGGAGATCCACTGGACGCCAGGCGACAGCAAATTACACGACATGTCGGCGGAGGAAGTGGCCAATCAGCTGGTGGTGTTCGACTGGGAGCTGTTCAGCTGCGTGCACGAGGTCAGTGTCACCAGATAGATGGTGACGGTACACATAATGTTTATTCTGCACTTAATACCCATGTGAAAATACAGAAGCCAAGCAGCAAAATGAAGCAGAATGATTTGTCGTAGTTTATACTGTCCTGAATCTGAATCTTTGCATCCGAGCTTTGTTCAAACTCACAAAAATTATTTTAAATCCTAGTGGGGATCCCAAATTTCCCAAAGATCCCAAACATGTCCTGCTGAATTCCTGGGAAATGGGAATGAAATGATGCCCGAGACGTGTAAAGATTGTTTATCATCTTGGGTTTGAATATTCAATTTGGTAGACGTGTGATGTAGCTTCAGTGTGGAAACAGAATATGCATGTGCCATTAATATAGTATATAGATTTTTTTAAAATATAATTTTAACTTAAGAGAAAATTTAAAGGGAAAATCACAGTTGAAAAAAATTGAAACAACTGCCGCCTTCATTAAAACTCACTTGAGTTCTCAAATTCTGCCTGAACCCGACCCTACCCACCATTTTCGGGTAGGGTCGGGCCTAAAATGTATGTGAATTGGTCGGGAAGGGTCGGGCTTCTGGTTCTGGTTCTGTCTCTCACTGCTGCTAGAATTTGAGCCACCGGTGCTGCTAAATAATGGCGAATTTGGCGATTTTTTTTTTCCCCCTCCTCTCTTTTTTTTTCAGGCTTTATCGGGCTGTCAGGCTTTAAGTTGGGCTAATTAGTCGGGTAGGGTCGGGCCTCGGGCTGGCCCGGTATGGCCCGGTTAGGGTAGAGTCTTAATTTTCAGGCCCGATGAGAACTCTGTAACTCTCCTCTGCGTCGTCTCTTCCTCGTTGGTGTCTCCTCCAGGTGGAGTTTGTGTGCTACGTGTTTCATGGCGAGCAGGCACGCTGGCGCCCCCTGAACCTGGAGCTGGTACTGCAGCGCTGCAGCGAGGTGCAGCACTGGGTCGCCACGGAGATCCTGCAGTGCCAGTCGCTGCCCAAGAGGATCCAGCTGCTGCGCAAGTTCATCAAGATCGCCGCGCTGTGAGTCACACAGGAAGCACACTGCAAAAACTCAAAATCTTACCAAGATTATTTGTCTTATTTCAAGTCAAAAATGTCTTATTACTAGTCAAAATATCTCATTACACTTAAAATAAGACATGAACACCTCAGAAGTAACTTGTTTTTAGACAATTTTCACTTGTTTCAAGTGAAAATTCACTTGAAACAAGTGAAAATTTGCTTGTTTCACTGGCAAAATTTGTTTCTTGTTTCTAGCTCATTTTCACTTATTTCAAGTGAATTTTCACTTTTTCCACTGGCAAATTTTGCCAATGAAACAAGCAAATTTTCACTTGTTTCAAGTGAATTTTCACTTGAAACAATTGTCTAAAAACAAGTTACTTCTGAGGTGTTCATGTCTTATTTTAAGTGTAATGAGATATTTTGACTAGTAATAAGACATTTTTGACTTGAAATAAGACAAATAATCTTGGTAAGATTTTGCGTTTTTGCAGTGCAGAAGCGTTCAGTCGGTGGCCTCCGTCACTCTCAGGGCTCCTCCTGGACGAGCTCGTCTCAGGAAGTGATGCATGATTTTCTCACATGTGCAGCAGGTTAATCAGCTGTCTGTAATTAGCTGCTCCTCCCACTGCTCCAGGTAAATCAGTAAACTCTTTGAATTTTGTGTTTGAAATCAGTGGAAGGGGTGTGGTTACACCTGCTGCACAGGTGAGCCTCATCCTGACTGAGAGGCTGTGATTGGTGGAGATCATCCTGCCTCACGGAGCTGTTTGAGGAAGACTTTGGAAAAGGACTGAGGTCATGAAGCTTTAACGTTTCTCTCTGGTTTGTTGTGGTTCCTCTGTGGTGGACCTGAACCCAAACCTCAGATCTGCAATGAAAACAAGGAAAAAATCTGCGAAAACCCAACTAACAACAAAACAACAACAAACAACAACAACAAAAAACAAGTAACAGAAAAGTACAGTGATTGGCCAGTGTGTGTTAGGTAACCACCCAGCTTCCTCTTCTGATTGGCCCGTTTCAGAGACACTGTTTTCTTAAAAGACAATTTTGGCAAAACCACAAGCAGTAACTATAAACATGGGACATCCAAACATTTATAGCCATAAACATTTTATATAATAGTATAATAGTTTTGTCTCGAGGATAAAATCATCTGTGGTTTGGGAATAAACGAAGAATTTCAAGCTGTGAAATGTTTTCAGACATGGATTTGGAGACAAACTTGTACTTGGACCTTGTTGTTGTGATCAATTTAAGAACATCTTCCTCTTGTTTTCTTTCTTAACAAGAATGAATGGCAGCCGATGGTTTCTCACAGCACAGTGACATAAATCATCACAGAGAACAGGAGGAAGCGCTTTCTCCTCAAGTCGCTGTGATTTATGAGCCGAGTGTTTTCACAAAGTCACATCCACGGCTTTTTATCAAGCAGGACTTTGAACTGAGTCAGCGCCTCAGCTGATTGGACGTTTGACTTTGTAAAGTTTAGATAGTAAAAAAAAAAAAAAAAAAAACTGAAAGTAAATATAGAAAAACTGATAAAGAACAGCATGCATTGCAAAATGATTGGTGGGAGTGTGAGCTGCATGTAAAAAGCACTAAATGACACCAGTGCTCTCCTTTAGCTGGTCTCTCCGTGGTTCATGCTGCATTTTCTTTTCTTTTCTGTTCTTTTCTTTTTTATATTTTCTTTTCTGTTTGTGCTCTAATCTGATTTTCCTCTGTTTCAGCTGTAAGCAGCAGCAGGACTTGCTGTCGTTCCTCGCTGTGGTTTTGGGGCTGGATAACCCTGCTGTGAGCCGCCTGCGCCTCACCTGGGAGGTACGTGCGCACACACACACACACACACACACACACACACAAACACACAGTGAAGAAGAAGTGCCTTGTCCTTTCTGCTGTGGCATCGACATGCTAGTTTTTTCCCCTCAAACTGGTTAAAGTGTTTTGATGGATCCTCACACCTGCAGCTAAAGGCAGAGCCACATTTAAATTTCCTGTAGTGGGCGGAGCTTTAGCAGCCGACATGCAGCAAATACAATTTTTAAAAAATTAAAATAAAATAAAAGCAAAAAACAGTGGCGTCTGTAATGCAGGTCGGTCAGTCTGTATGCTGACGATGTCTCTCTCTCTGTTTCTGTTTCTGCTTTTGTGTGTGTGTGTGTGTGTGTGTGTGTGTGTGTGTGTGGTCAGGGTCTGCCGGGGAAGTTCAGGAAGCAGTTTCAGCAGTTTGAAAGCACTGCGGTGAGTGAATCTACTGGTTTTTTTTTTCCACAATGTGATTTGATTTGTGATGTTCAATTCAAGCAGGCAAATCTAGAAAATAATCCACAAAACGTCCAGATATTTTCTATTTGATGTGATGCTGCATGCAAAAAAAATTATATCTTGACATTAAATATTTCATTGAATATACAGTAAGTTTGATGTAGCAACCATCAGATTCTGACTATGCGTGTGACATGAAGAAAATCTGGGTTTAAGGGTTTATAAATTAACAGACTGTGAGGCTATTTTAAGGCAGAAGAAAGACTTGATAACATCTGCTGACGTGAAAATCGAGCCCAGAGAGTTTGACTGCAAAATGCTGATGTAACATCTGCTCTCACAGAGTGTTTGCTGACGAAAATCAAAACTAAAAAAAAAAAAAAAAAATAGAAAAATATCTCAAATCTGCGGAGCCCCTCCCTGTCAGTGTGAGAGCGTTTCAGAGACCGTCCAGTAAACATCGCCCGCTCAGTCTTTCCTCTGAGGCATTTATTTGTTTTTATTTTATGTTGCATTTTAACATCAACACAACATACCACACACATTCTGACACTCGGATTAAATGTGAGATTAAGCTCTTTAAAGCACTGAACAGTTCTTTTGTTTTTATTTTAGTTCATTTTATTCATTTCTTAAACGGGCGTGTCGTGTTTTGCAATGGATCCCTTTCAAATGCGGTGAAGCTCGCTTTGCCAATAAATGGATAAATAAATAAATAAATGCAGCGAGTGTCATCTTGACAGTAAATCCCAGATTGCCTTTTGAAAGGTTTTTAATCCGGCAGCAGTGAATTAGCCTCAGCGGTCTGATATGCGTAACGTTGCGTAACCCGTCTGGCTGCGGCAGCGGTTGCATAATGTTACCGAGCCGGAGGAGAGTAATTACTCACTGCTGCTGATGAGCGTGTGTGTGTGTGTGTGTGTGTGTGTGTGTGCAGCTCACAGTGCACATCTCGAATCCAGATCACAGCTTTTGTCATGTCTCAGCTCCTCTCTCTCTCCTCTCCTGCGGCGCAGCAAACCCCAATATACACAAATTAGATTTATTTATTTACTTTGTTTTGTTTGTTTGTTTATTTGTTTTGCCTCAAAGTCTCATCAGCTGGAGGATCATCACTAGAATATAAACTCTGAAATTCACAACAGATCAATATCAGCATGTAAACAAGCCTTAAACAAATTCAGGCGGGTTGTTAGATCACATGACATTAGATTAGATCAGATCAGATTACATCACATTAAATCAGATTACATCACATCACACTGCATTAGTTTGTATCAGATCCAGTAAGATTACATCATATCACATTAGATTAGATTAAACCAGGTCAGATACATTAGATTCATCTGGTCCAGATTAAGTTACATGACTTTAGACCAGACAACATGGGATTAGACAAAAATGGATTACATTAGATTAGATCAGATTAAATTATATTACATTACATCTGACTAGACAACATTATATTGTATTAGATTAATTGTGTTACATTACATCAGATCAGATTATATTATATTACATTACACTAGATTACATAATATGACATTATATTAGATTAGATTAGATTAGATTAGATTACATGACACAGTTTCATATTAGCAGCCAAGTCGCTGGGAAAACATGTCGTCATTTTCGCTCAGCTCATGTTCCGTAACGTTTCCTAACCTTAACCAAGTAGCTTTGGAGGCTAACGAGCTAACGAAGCTAATGAACGTGAAAGCAGCTAATGAGCTAACGAAGCTAATGAACGTGAAAGCAGCTAACGAGCTAACGAAGCTAACGAACGTGAAAGCAGCTAACGAGCTAACGAAGCTAACAGTCTAAATGTTGACATGCGACAGACCAGCTAACGAGCTAATGAAGCTAACGAACATGAAAGCAGCTAACGAGCTAACGAAGCTAACGAACGCGAAAGCAGCTAACGAGGTAACGTTAGCTAACAGTCTAAATGTTGACATGCGGCAGATTCTTGGTTCAGAAACGTCTCAGTCTGTTTGTCGGTTTACAGAAATGTGAACATTTTACTCTGGTGACTGGGCTGGTATCAGATTATCACCTTAGATTAGATCATGTTTGATTAACCAGACACACCAGATCAGATTAGCGTAGATTATAGGGTTGGGATTGAGCACTCCTTATGTAACCTGCTACTCGACTGATTTTTCTTGTTTGAGTCTGAATAAAAAATTATTTCCCCTCTGGCCAATAAAGCTGTCAGTTCCACCTGGATCCACCGGGCGGTGCTGTGGATTACAGAACCAATCACTGCTCATCTTTAATTGGTTCAGAGGTACATAACGGGGTTGTTTGTGTGTGTGTGTGTGTGTGTGTGTGTGTGTGTGTGTGTGTGTGTATGTGTGTGTGTTAACAGGACCCCTCCAGGAACCACAAGTCCTACAGAGACCTGATGAGCAGCCTGAGACCCCCATTGATCCCCTTCACACCCCTGCTGCTGAAAGGTGCACACACACACACACACACACACACACACACACACACACACACACACACACACAAACCCCAAAATAAACATTTTCACTCATGAGGAAAGGCAAAAAATAATCTTGTAATTGGAGCATCTCTCTCTCCCTCCAGCTGTAGGCCAGATGTGAAGCTCCTCTAACACACACACACACACACACACACACACACACACACACACACACACACACGCTATGTGGTAGACACATTAGCAGGCAATACGCTGTAGCTCCGCCTCGCTAATTAGCACTTCTGGCTAATCATCTCCATGTTACTACACACACACACACACACACACACACACACACACACACAAACGCGCACACACACACACACACACACACACACACACACCTGCCTGAAGATACGCACATACACACTGACATATACCGGCCCTTGCATGTGTTCACACACACCCACACACCCACACACACAGACACACACACACACATACACACACACACACACACACACACACACACACACACACACACACACACACACACACACACACACGTTTAGCTACTTCAAAGGCACGGCTCGCTCGTTATTTTGCTCTCCTCTGCTCTTATTGTTCCTTTTCATCTCATCATCCAGTGCTCTCATTTAACTCAGCAGGTGTTCACACACACCTGCACACACACACACACCTGCACACACACACACACCTGCACACACACACACACACACACACAGCAGGAGGTCAGTTACCTGATGTAAAAAGCCTCCTCTCTCTTTCTTTCCTCTCTTCTGCTTGCTCAATCACAGTCTGTGTCCATGCACACACTCACTCACACACACACACACACACGCGCACACACACACACACACACACACACACACACACACACGTGTTTCCCAGTGTAAACATGAGTCTGCTGCATGTCTTTTCACCCCGCGTTGCGTCTGTGACAGATTGTGTGTAAATGCAGTTGCAGAGTTGCTGCTGGTGTTTTAGGGCGTTTGAACGCATCACTGTCAGCTTGAGCAGAAACAGCCAATCAGAAGCGAGCGGGGGCGGGGCCAACATTAATAAACAACCAGGAAAGGAGCGCCTCCCGAGGAACACGCGTGTGGTCGCTGTCGTCTGACGAGCTGAGGTCATCACGTGTTTCTCTGCTGCCTCAGAAAGTAACAGGAGCATCAACAAAACAAAAAGTCAAATCAGGAACCTGCAACAAAGTGACACATGGAACGTTTCTGTGAAAGGAATCAGTTTGTTGAATAATCGAACAAAGAAACCAAAGAATCCAAGTTAACAGTTACATTTAAAAGAACAATTAAAGCCAGTATGTTAAAGAAATATAATGAAATATGTTAGTTATGTTTGATTGTCATTATGTTGTCATGAAAAGGTATAGTAGCCCATATGTATATAAAAAAAAAAAAAAGAAAAAAGAAAAAGTTTAAATAGTATAAATTGAATTGGAACTCGGGAAAAAGAATGTGACTGTCGGCAGCTATTTTATTTTATTTTATTTTATTTTATTTTATTTTATTTTGTTTTATTTTATTTTATTTTATTTTATTTTATTTTGTTTTATTTTATTTTATTTTATTTTATTTTTGTTTATTTTGTTGTTGTTGTTTTAATTTAAGTGCTTTGCAAATTGATTTTTTTGGGGGGGATAAAGGGGCAGATTAAATAAGATTATTCGTCTTTCTGCTCCCTTTCAGTCAAGATTTGGGAATGTTGTGTTTATAGTGTATTGTTTTTTGTTTTTTTGTTTGTTTGTTTGTTTTGTTTTGTTTTTCAATGAATGAAATAAAATTTTAAAAAAATAAAATAGAAATAGAAAATAAAAATCATGTGCAGTGATGACAAAACGGTTTAAGAAATCCTTTAAATCTGCAATAACCCATTAAATATGTAAATGTATGCAAATTGATTGATACATTTCGATGAACTGTATCTTTGAACGGTTTTAAAACAAAGAAGTGATGCACAGGTCCGTCTGAAAACCTGATTTACCGTGGATTTATGTGCATATCAGGATGCAGGGACTGTATTTACTATATTTCACTTTCAAAAACTGGAAAACAACATTTCCCAGGATGCACCAGCGGCGGGAAAAGTGTGTAGCGTGTAGACATCAGGATGATGTCGACATAATCCTGCCGCGCTAACAGGAACGTACCGTTGGTGTGTGTTTGTGTGTTTTATGGTTGAATCTTCCGTTGAATTCCAGTGAAGCTGATCAGTTTCTTGTTCTGCTTCACCGGCGTTCCTGTTTCCCGTTTTCTCCAAAATGGCGTCTGCAGGCGACAGAGAAACAAACTCCTGTCTGGTTTTTCTTCGCGTCGCGGCTTTGGATCCTTGTCGAAGTGGGTCGGCTCGCTCCGTCAGGTGGTACTCACGCTCGCACGGCCGCACCTCCTTACCCCCGACCCGGCCGGCACGCGGCGCCGCCTTTCAGACGACACTAAGGGCAAAAAAAAACACCCACAAGAAACCGGTTCTTTAATCTCAGCGGCGTCCGACTCGATGATTTCAGATTAAAAAAGCCGGAGCCTGGAGGAGGTGTGATGAAACTCCAGCTGTACGGATTAATTATACATCGTGCAGGTAACGAGCGAGCGGGCCGTGATGTTACGTGTTGTCATAGCAACGGTAAAACGCATCCTTTTTTCCATCTTTTTTTTTTTTCTTTTTGAAATGACGTCGTCCCGGCGTGTGTTTGTCAGGCAAACACATCGTCTGTGTGCAGGAGCCCGAGCCACACACTCGGAATGAGATTCTGTGTGTGTGTGTGTGTGTGTGTGTGTGTGTGTGTGTGTAGGCAGCCCTCGGCTCTCCGTCTCCATGGTAACGCAGCCAGGCTGACAGACACAGATAAAGAGACACTTTCTTTCTACCTCTATCCATATGTTAACCAGTGTAGACATGCTGTTATGTAACCCTACCCCTCTCTCTCTCTTCCTCTCTCTCTCTCTCTCTCTCTCTCTCCCTCTCTCTCTCTCAGACTTGACGTTCCTCCATGAGAGCTGCAAGACGTTTCACGGCGAGCTCGTCAACTTTGAGAAGATGGTGAGTGACGCAGGACAAAAAACAAAGCCCCACACAGCTCCTCAGTCTGAAAGGGCTCGTGTTTCTTTTTGGATCCTGCGCCGCTCTAACTCTTACCCTGGAAAAGTCTGGAAAAAGGTTCTGATCACTTCCAGGTCTGGAAAAATGAGGGGGGGGGGGGAAGAAAGTCTGGAATAAAGATGCTCATTTCCAGAGTCGTGTTTCGATGTGCGCTTGTCTAAAATGTCTTTTTCGTAAAATCAAAACGAATAAATCACGATGCGTTTTTCATTTTGAACAGGCCGTGTTTTATTTTACATCGACAGTTCAAACGCCTCCAGTTCAGCTCCAGTTCACCCAGTCACCCACTCAGCCAGGTCATTCTGAGTTGTTGGTGAAGGACATTCGTAGAAAAAGTCAGAAGTAAGAAAATATTGGGGAATCCTGTGAATCTGATCTCAGTGATTTGTCTTCATTCAGCCTCTGATCTGACCTGGAAACAGCCGCGTGTGCAGGGTTTGGCGCTGTGGCTCAGAGTCTGTATGCAGATTATTAATCAGATTGAGGATTATAATAATAATAATAAAAAAATAATAATAAAACTTTATTTGTATAGCACCTTTCATACAAGAACTGCAGCTCAAAGTGCTTCACAATATAAAGAAGAACATTTGAAAACACATTAAATGAAACATTAAAAAGAATAAAACACAGCACAGGGTGGAATTAAAAAGAAAAGGCTAAAAATTGAAATAAAATTTGAAATAAAACAAAAGATGCAAATAAAACGATAAAAGACAAATAAAACAGGAGCTAGTTAAAGGCTAGAGTGAAAAGGTGGGTCTTTAATCTTCTTTTAAAGATGTCTAGTGAGCTGGCTTCCCTGATGTCTGAAGGTAGTGTGTTCCAAAGCTTAGGGGCGTAAGGAACGAAGGCGGCATCCCCAATTTTCTTTTGACGGTTGTAGGGAACCAATAAGCCAGCAGCTGATGATTGCAGTGCTCTTTGGGGTGCAGAGCCAATAAGGGAGTCGGCAATGTAGCTCGGTCCTAGCCCATGAAGTGCTTTGTATACAAGTAGGAGAACCTTAAAGTCAACTCTAAATGTTACAGGGAGCCAGTGTAGGGCAGCTAATGACCGGACTAATATGCTCTCTCTTCCTGGTTCTGGTTAATAAGCGAGCAGCAGAGTTTTGGATGAGCTGAAGTCTGTCAGTAGTTTTCTTTGGGAGGCCGGTAAAAAGTACGTTGCAGTAGTCAAGTCTGATTGAGATAAAAGCATGTATCAGTTTTTCAGCATCTTTTTGATTTATAAATTGTCGCACTTTAGCAATGTTCCTAAGGTGGAAGAATGATGTCTTCGTCACCTTGTTAATGTGAGACTTAAAACTAAGATCTGGATCCAATACAATGCCAAGACTTGTAACCTCAGATTTAATCCAATTCAACTACCAGAATTTCCCTGGTTGGGATCAATAAAGTATATCTATCTATCTATCTATCTATCTAAAATTTTCAAATTTTTAATTCCTGAATGCGCACTAAATTTTGACGGTTTTCCAGTAAAAATGGTCAGTTCAGACAGCAGGATCCCAAAATAATAATAATGATGATAATAATAATAATAATAATAATAATAACCTTCATTATTAAAATCGGTACATCAACACCATGTGATTCTACTTAAAGGTGATAAACTGTAATTTAATTTTCTCTCCTGTAGTTTCACATTCACTTCCCACTGTCGAGCTTCCCTCAGGAGGGGTGTAGTTGTTTTTTTTTTTTTTTTTAGTTTTTTGGTTCATGTTACTTTATGAAAATGATGACGTGTGCGTCTGCGGAGTCACGTGACCTGACCCGCAAAAGGGAAAAGGGAAGTTCAGGAGGTGAAAGGAGGTGGAATCGAGACACGAGAGGAGGCAGAAATTAACAAAAAATTAACAAAAAAAAACCCTTTTTTTTTTGTTACAGCTAAAAGCAGCTGCTTCTGCCTCAGAAGGAAAAAAACATAAACATTTTTTAAAGGTAAAAAAGGACAAAATGCTAAAAAATGATTCAGAAATTTGCACTTTAACACAAACCAAGAAAATTTTAAATAAAAAACACCGACTGGAGCCTCCCAGCTGCAGTGGAAAAACATCAAAATGAAATGTCAAGCTGTCAATGAGGTCGTTGGCGGGGGAGGGGGCGGGGTTAGCAGAGGGGGCGGGGCTTCGAGAATAAACACTGATGGAGGGAAACGACAAGGCTCTTCCTGTTTTCCTCCTCCTTTCACCTGCCATCTGTCATCCCCTCTTCTTCTCCTCCTCTGCAGCATAAAGTGGCAGAGATGGTGAGGACGATAAGACGCTACCGGAGCACGCAACTAGGTGGGACACACACACACACACACACACACACACACACACACACACACACACACACACACACACACACACACACACAATGGGCATATTTGCTTTACAGAGAGTCGCTCAGTCGTTCAAACACGCTCCATCTGCTCCAACATGCACACACACTCACATTCACACATGCTCTCTCGCCCCAACTCTCTCCTTCACACACACACACACATCATGCATGAATACACATGTGCATGCCAACACATAATCTAATGAAGCAGGCATGTGCAGTTATCTTCACAGATGCTCCTCTCTCTCTCTCTCTCTCTCTCTCTCTTTCTCTCTCTCTCTCTCTCAGACACACATACACACACCAACACACACACACACACACACACACACACACACACACACACACACCTGTCTGGGTGAATGAGCGTTACGAGGCTCCACCCTGCCTCTCCCCCTGTTAGTACAGCACAAGCCTCAGGGCTCACACATGCACACACACACACACAAACACACACACACACACACACACACACACACTGCAGATGCTCTCCCTCCCTCTCTCTCTTATACACACACACACACACACACCAGCTAGCATGCTAAGTGTTAGCCGTGCGTGTGCTAGAGAGGCTGGACGCTTTATTATTATTATTTCAAAAGTTTCCCACAGACAGGAGCGACGTCATTGGCTGAGTCGAACCTCAGCGGGCGGAGCCACAGAACCAGTTTTTTACCGGGCAGGATGTCACACACACACACACACACACACACACACACACACTGAGCAACAAGAACAAAACTTAAAACACATCGAGGGTCCCCATTTCTTTGCTCCAGGACCCCCGGAGGGTCCCCGAACCACAGTTTGGCAGTTTAGCTGCTTAGCCCAGCTGAACCTCCAAGTTCAAACCAGCCTCATCAGCCTGCAGCTGTGTAGGTTAGCAGATTAGATTTGATTTAATTTACATTTTTAATAAGTTACTGCAGGACAGTTCAGATTTAACTGACAGAAAAAAAAACAAAAAAAAACAGAATTTCATGGTAGATCTAGAAAAAAAATATTCCTGGGGTTTGAGGGTGGCATGGAAATTTTATGGGGTGGCAGATAGAGAGAGAAAAGAAAGAAAGAAAGAAAGAAAGAAAGAAAGAGAGAAAGAAAGAAAGAAAGAAAGCACAGAGCGTTTGAATCCAGAGCCTCCAGTTTGACTCGGTTCTGATCTTCTTCTGGTCGGATCAGTGATTTTCTTTCTGTCTCATTGAAATAAAGACAGAAAAAAAAGAGAGAAAAAAAAGAGAGAGAGGGACGGTCCGCTGTCTCGTCTCATGACACCTTCATTTGCAGTCACTTGTCCTGTAAATTTCCAACCTCCACCTGGGATGGAGGCCGGGGGGTGGCCGGGCCTGATTTCAGGGTGGCAGCTGCAGACCCAGGCCCCCGCGGTGGCTCCGCCCCTGACCCCGCCCCTGACTCCGCCCCTGGATACACACATCAGGAGCTTACCCCATGTCCCTGTCAGCTGAGTCTAAACAGTCCTCATGTTCACACCTTCAGTTACTGCAGTTTTAAGTTTTGTTCTTGTTGCTCTGTGTCGCTGCCAAAAAAAAAACAACTGGTTCTGTGGCTCCGCCCACCGAGGTTGGACTCAGCCAATGACGTCGCTCCTGCCTGGTGGCCCATTAAGAAACAGTGAGGCTGACTGGTCACACTGGACAGGCGGGGCGTCTGAGATCAGGGTCGATGAAGGAAGAGGCTGGTGAGGTGATGTCTCTCTACGTCTGACGATAATCTCAGATAATCTGTAATCTGTCACTCTCAGCTCCAAAAGAGTGAACTTGTCCTTTAATTTGAGGCCGTTTTTCAGGCTCTGCTGCCGCGGCGACAGGATTTGTTTGATTTCAGAGGAAAACTGCTGTGATAACCTCATATAGAGCACTGTGTGTGTGTGTGTGTGTGTGTGTGTGTGTGTGCGCACTGCAGTGGTGTGTGATGACAATAGACTTGCTCCCTCATGATTAGTCTATCAATAGACACACACACACACACACACACACACACACACACACACACACACACAGAGCACATGTATGGTGACGCATAGACGAGTAGCTGCAGACGTTATGGAAAAGGGGAACAGCGTGTGTGTGTGTGTGTGTGTGTGTGTGTGTGTGTGTGTGTGTGTGTGTGTGTGTGTGACAGCCTTGTCTCCAGAGAGCAGGTCTATTGTTGCTTGCTGCTGCAGCGACACACACACACACACACACACACACACACACACACGCACACACACTTAGAGAGATGTTTGTCTCCATCTTGTGGCGAGGTTGTGACACTGCGCCGGTTTCCACGGTGACCCATTAAGAAACACTGTGTTCTCTCCTTGATGGACAGATGCTAACATCAGCTTCTCTCTCTTTTTCTATCTCTCCTCCACTCTCACTTCCCTCCCCCCCCCGGTAGCCATGGAAACGGAGCCCTCCCCCTCCCACCTCCAGACCAAGGCCTACGTCCGCCAGTTACAGGTGATCGACAACCAGAACCTGCTGTTCGAGATGTCCTGCAAGCTGGAGCCCAAAGACATGTAGAGAGAGGAGAGAGAGAAGGAGAGAGAGAGAGATGGAGAGAAGGAGAGAGGGAGAAAGAGGGGGAGGTATCTGGAAAGAGAGGAAGAGATGGGATGGATTGACAAGAAGGGGGAGAAAGGCGGTCATGTTCTTCAAGATACTGCTGTCCAAAGACAATAATACAAGGAGTGACGAGGAGAGAGAGAGAGAGAGAGGGAGAGACGGAGAGAGAGAGAGAGAGAGAGAGAAGGAGGTCCGGGGAGGTGAAGGAGCATCACATTGGACATGGTTTCTCCTCCTCCTCGTGCTGTATCTGGAACCCAAAGACATTTCGACGAAGGGGAGCATCAAACTGGACGACTCCTCTCCTCCACGCCTCATCTTTTCTTACGCCGCTCTCTCTCTCTCTCTCTTACACTCCTCCTCCTCCTCCCTCCTTCACCTCCTCCTCTGTCAGCAGCTGTCCAGTCTCATCACTGCCAGTCTGTCTGCCTGCCTCATTCCCTGTTTGCCGGTAAACCCCAGCTGCGATTAGGACAGACGGACGGACGGATGGAAACGCGGTCGAGAGTTTGAGCGACCGTTTTCGGCGGGTCGGACTGAAGCCCCGCCTCCACGTCGCAGCCGGGCCGGGCGTGGCGTGTCGGCCTGGGAAGCTCAAAGGATCCAGGAGGCGACGGCGGCCGGCGCTCTTAAAAGCCTCAGCCGCAAATCATCTTGAGTTTCCTGCTTTTTTTTTTCAAAAGCTGCTAGTCGTCTCCACGGCAGGAATGTTTTTCCGGGGCTGCTTGAGGTTTTCCAGAACCTCCAGCGAAAATATGTTCTCGTTATCGAACTTTTAAGTCTCCGCGGCGTTGTCTCGTTGAATCGTCCCGGAAGCGCCCGAGACCTTCGCCAGATCAAGAATAAATATACAAACCTTGAAATGTGTCTAAAATTCAGCCGAGGGGCGACAGGCTGTTGCAGAACGTTTTTGTCTCTGGTTCGGCCGTGATCACATAGGAGCCATTTTTTTCTTTCTAATAACCGGTGAGCAAAGCAGCCGTGAGCGTTGCCGTAGGAACGGAGAGGTCAAAGGCTGTAAGAGGTGTCGCGTCTTTCTTGTTTCTGATTGGTGTGATTATCTCGGTTTAAAAAAAAAAAGAAAAAAAGAGGATGATGTTGTTGAAATAGGTCTAGACTCCTGAACCAAAAAATTAAAACTGAAATATACAATTAATGCCATGAATGTAGGGAATGAAATAACTGCTAAAGCGCCATCGAATGGGATGAAGTTTGGCAGTTTTTGGTGCCATCTAGTGGTCATATTTTTCAACTGCGTTCACTGCATTTTAGTTTTTTGGTTTTTTTTTCCCCTTTCATGTGCAAAGAGATTTTTCTACACATCCACATCTCTAGTTTCAGGGGTTTTGAGAACGGAGGACGGTGGTGGCGTTCGTGTCGAGGAGGAGCAGGAGTTTGGGGCTGAGGCTCACCTGCAGTCACAAGGAAAACCTGCGCAAAACTCTGAAAATGAAAAAAGCCTCCTATGTGATCACGGTCTAAGAAGTTTAGTTTGATTATTTGATCTCGTCAAAAGAAAACTGCTGCTTTAAAGTTCCCCCTCTGTTCTGCAACAGTCTGGCTCGCCGCTGTGCATCAGGCCTGCAGGGTTCACTCTTTTATTTAGTTTTGTTTTTGTTTGTCTCTTTACTCTGCACTGGACAGAGCCGCCATGCTAAAAGCTTCTCTGACAGCTAAACGTTGGAACAGCTGCTTTCACAAACGCTCACGCTGCTTCCTGTTTTTTGTGCCCCGCCCCTTTTCCTCTTCCTTCCTGTGGCGGCTGACCAATCGGACTGGAGACAATCGGACAACCTGACCACGACCTGCTGAGCTTCGACCCCCCCCCCCCCTCCCCCACCCAGCCCACCCTCACGGCTCTTCATCTACTGCCAAACTGCTGGCTAACGGGTAAAAAACTGCAAACTGATCCGTGGTTCGTCGCTCCGCGGGGCGACGCTGGACGACAGACTCTGGATTATAACTTTGTCACTTTCGAGGACGCGCAAACGCTGGTTTTTACATCGGTGTCCTCGCCGGAAATCTTCTCTCGGAGGACGACGACGGTCCCTCGGACAGAGCTGAGACCGAGCGAAACCGGTGAACTGATTCTCTCCAAACAGCCATTAAACCCCGTGAGACTGAAACTCGTAAAACTGCTGAGACCCCGGAGAGGAACTCAGCTGAAACCAGTTCAGATTATTTTATTTTACGCTGCTGCTTGGACAGCAGCGGGGATCTGATGATGAAGCGAAGGATCTGAGTGCATCTTCGACTTGATGATGAACAGTTATATATACATATATATAAAAAAAAAAAAGGTTTACATCCATGGCAGACGCTCCTGAGTTTACACACTGTCCACACGGCACTCGGATATTTGTCATCTGAACTAATAACCACATAAAACGTGTGGCTGAACAGATTTTTTTTTTTTTTTTTTTCAGATTACATACTGTTATCAAACACCTTGTCTCACATCAGTGATGGACAGCAGACTCCCAACAACTTAACAACAAAAACAGAGTTTACATCAGCTGACTGAAGCAAAAACAGACAAAATGTCGGATGTTTAACGGGACTGAACTCACATGAATGGTGAACGTTGAGATTTTCTGCCTTTAGTTTACATCGAGGCAGCGAAGGTCGGTCTGACGAGTCTTTACATCGTCACATTAAAGTCACAAGGAGCCGAGAAATGACTACAACATATGAATAGCAGCAGTAAAAATACACTAGAATCATTTTCTTACATTGTTAAATAATGTCTCATTTGTCTTTTTTCCTGGTCATGATGTAACTTTAACTTGATTTGAGGCGTGCATAAAAATCCCTACCAACAACAGAATGACAGATTTTTGAACAATTCCCCTCCCATCATATCAGCAAAATTGTGAAATCTGACTTCTTTCAAAGCGACGTGAGTTGCGATATGGCACAGTGACGACAAATTAAAACCCAGTTTCTTTTCCTGATGGTTGTATCCCAGGTTAAGTTTGACGAAAACACAACTTTTGGATTGAAAATGTTGTTGATTTTATCAGTCCTGCTGTTATGTGTCGTGTTTGGTAGCTCTGTTCTGATTGTTGTAAAATTAAAGCCCATAAAAACACGTGAAAACATCCAGTCCTGACCTAAAGTCCTAAAGCACTTCCTGCCAACCTGCTGAATTTGGAAATCCCATCTATTTTCCAATTAAGCAGCAATTTTGACGCAAGTTGTTCGCAACTTGACAGCAAGTTGATTGATTGATTGACTGATTGATTAGTTGTATGATTGTCTTATAATTCGATGTTCTGTGCGAACTTTGTTGTCTTAAAAAAAGCAGCTCAGTATCAGCAGGTTTATCAAAATATTTAAAATAGGTAAATAGTTAGCCAAGTAAAACCCGACATGAGAAACACGTCAAATTACCGAAGCAGGATTCCGTCAAAATTTAATTTCCTTGTGACTTTAATGGTCGACAGTAAAAGCTCTCAGAGAGTTTTCAGTTCATTTGGACACACAGTCAGCTGACAGTGCGGTGAGTCTCAGCTGCCAGATCACACACACACACACACACACACACGCTGAAATCTGTTTCATATCCATCTGAGCGCCGGAAATTCCTACTAAATGTCCCGGACAAAACGCACCATCAGCAGCGACGGTGCGTTCACTGCACGGCGGGTCTGCAGACTGCCATGGATACTGCGGACCACCACACACTTTGAAAAAAAATGGACATGAGCCGTGGTGCGTTCAGGGACCGGCGGTGCACAGGACTTGTACCGCGCCGGTTCGGGACGATGCGGACGTCGGATGTGACTGAGTGTAGATGCTGGTTTTCTACCGTTCGTAACAGAGGAACACGTTCTGTCACCACGAGGTTTGTGTTGTGTTTCTAGAGTTAGACGCAGTGGTGATGCAACTTTTTGTTTGCAGAGGATCAACAAATTATCGGTAAATAAATGTCGCTCACGGCCTCGTAAGATCAGACAGTAGAGAAAAAAAAAGAAATTCTGGGACGTTCAGCTCGAGCCGCTCGACTCGGCCCAAACACGCTGATTCTCTCTAAAAACGATCATAAGCTACTGAAATCGATAATCAAACGGCAGCCAGTTATGCTGACGCGGCGTACCGTGTGACAGCAGAGCAGGAAGTTGAACACACACTCAAAGTGGCGGCAGGATTCAGAGGGAAACAAAACAAAAAAAGAAAAAAAAACAGGGCTGGATACTGACTGGTGTCGCATCTAAACGACCAATCGGCTTTGGCGATCGACTCGATTGGTCCTCCACCTGGGATTGGCCGCTCGCAGCGCAGAGCTCTCCCGCCATTGGTTGAATCGGTGGCCGGCGGACGGCTTGGCCTCGTCGGTGTCCGCCGCAACGAGGAGGAGGGACTTCCTGTTTGGCGAACGGTTTGGCCGAGGCAATAACAGACCTGCAGGGCGTCACGTGGTTGATCGACTTATTTGCATCAACAAAGCACTTTTGCCTAACCTCAGGGCGAGCAACATGAGGTGTAAACACAGAGAGAGAGAGAGAGAGAGAGAGAGAGAGAGGTTTTGTTTACTCTGATGCTATTCTATTAGATTTTTAGTCGAGTTCAGTTCAGTTGAGTCCAGTTGTGTTGCGGTTGATTGCTACTGTGTTTGTACAGTTGATCACAGTTCAGTCATCGTTGCTATTATAATAAAAAACCTAAAGAGTCCTGTTTTTATTCTGCCACCAGGTCCGAGTCCACCCGTCGGGATTATCATTTGCTTTATTTAGTCTGAGAGTTTGCTTTCGTTTTGCTGTGACTGACAGATCCGCCGCGCTCTTTTCAACTCACGTCTGAAGAGTTCCTCTCCAAACTGCTATATATATATCTATACACACATATATACATTTTTTACAACTTTAATATTCTGTATCTCTGAAATATATATTATTCTGTAGGTCTGTAATAATCTTACCATTTCGTCACTCAAGGACTTTCTTACTATGCTTAATATGATGCCATCATTTGTTTGAAGTTCCTGCTATCGTTTTTTTTGTAATAACGGGTTTTTCTCAAAGTCGTTTCTGATTTTGGAGCGGAACTCTTCAGGCGGGGTTCATTGCATCAGGCCAGTTTGACTCACCTGAAGGGCGCGGGGGGGGGCGTTTGTAAGAGTGTCTGTAGGTCGGAGGTGTTTGGACGGGTTGGGCTCAGGTCTGGTGGCTGCTGACACTTTGTCATTCCTCATCTGTACCATAGCATCCCACCGCTAAAAGCTTCGTTTGGCTGCTCCCGTCCAGAGGCGAGCCCGCCTTCCTACACGCCGAAGGTTTCTCCTGCAAAACTCAAAATAATAATCCACTTCAGACCGAGATCTCTCACCTCAGAGTCATTAAATATCTCTGAAACCTAGAGGATCCGGTCTGGAGGGTCGAACATTCTGCACTCCAACATTTAAGTCATGTATTTCCAGTGCACGATGTCTTATTTTGGAGTAAAATTCCAGCGCTGGCTGAGACCGGATGAGAGGACAGCGAGCTAAAGCAGCGCTGTTTCCTCCTCACGGTCCATCAGAGCTCTTCAGATCGCTGTCAGGATTATTAAAGGGGACGTGATGTGTGTGGTGAAGCGGCTTGTTTCTGGACGGGACACTAACTGCAGAACTTATCCATTTTGACAAGCTTTTATATCTTGAAGGGAGCCTTATAAGTTTATTTTTTCTCAAGAAAAAAAAAAAAAAACGTGCCAACAGGATGAGATCATTTCACTGTTTTCCACTGCAGTTTGGAATAAATTGAAGTAAATGGGTTAGTGGAAGTAAATTGGGGTTAAAGAAGAGGTAAATCGGGGTTAAGTCAATTATGGTTAAAGTGGAAGTAAATGGGTTCAAGTGGAGGAAATTTTTGGTTAAAGATGAGTTAGTGAAAAATTGGGGTTAGAGTGAAAGTAAATGATCAAAATTGAAGTAAACTGGGGTATAGTAAAAGTAAATGAGTTGAAATTGAAGTAAATTGGGATTAAATGAAAGTAAATGGGTTGAAATTGAAGTAAATGGGGGTAAAGTGAACGTAAATGGGTTAAAATTGACAAATTGGGGTTAAAGTGAACGTAAACAGGTTGAAATTTAAGTAAATTTGGGTTATAGTTAAAGTAAACAGGTTGAAATTGAAATAAATTGGGGTTAAAGTGAAAGTAAACAGGTTAAAGTGGAAGAATGTTGGGGTTAAAGTAAACGGTTCAAATTGAGGTAACGGGGTTAAAGTGAAAGTAAAGGGTTATAATTTGAGTAAACTGGGGTTATAATTTGAGTAAACTGGTGTTATAATTTGAGTAAACTGGAGTTAAAGTGAAAGCAGACTGGGGTTAAAGTGAAAGTAAAGGGTTATAATTTGAGTAAACTGGGGTTATAATTTGAGTAAACTGGGGTTAAAGTGGAAGTAAAGGGTTATAACTTGAATAAACTGGGGTTATAATTTGAGTAAACTGGCGTTATAATTTGAGTAAACGGGGGTTATAATTTGAGTAAACTGGGGTTATAATTTGAGTAAACTGGCGTTATAATTTGAGTAAACTGGGGTTATAATTTGAGTAAACTGGCGTTATAATTTGAGTAAACTGGGGTTAAAGTGAAAGCAGACTGGGGTTTAGGTGGAAGTATCTCACTCCGGTGGCAGATTTTTTTCCCTGCTGCTTTGAGAAAAAAACGTTTTGGGGATCCCAGATTTGATGGAAAGGCTTGTCCAAACGGACACTTGGGTCGCAAACAGAGACGAGTGTGAAACCCAGCGAAGATGACATCATCCCTCGGCTGCCGGTGGCTCTCTCAGGACCGCTTCCTGGGTGGCGGGCGGCCCGTCGGGTCGGGCTGCCCGCTGTGTTGCCTGTATGATAGCGCTGAACCGCCTGTACATAGCGCTCCACTGTACATAGGCAAATAATACGGAGACTCTATTTTACGTATGAGCTGCGAGAGGGCGACTCAAGCTAACTCAAGGAGAAACATTTGATTTGGTTTTTCTTTTGTAAAGGCGACAGGAAGTGCGCAGCGACGACAGACGGAGAGAAAAGGTCGCGCCGCTGTCATGGAGTTCGGTGACGACGGCGACGCCGACGAGTTTATGAATTGTACAGTTAAATCTCCTCTTCTGTTGTTTTACTGTTTGGTTTGGTTGTTTTCTATCTACAGCTTGGGGTTGTTTTGTTTCTGTTTGGGTTTTTTTTTTTGGTTTTGTTTTGTTTGTTTGTTTCTTTTTGTACAGAAGTGGTTGTTTACATCGATCAGTCCTCATTTCCCTGAAAGTCAGACGGACGTGGTGATTGGAGCAGAGGCCTGGCGGGGGGCGGGGCTTGAGGGGAAACACTGCATAAAGTTTAATACTCAGATGCATGAAAACTGTCCAGTTTATTCACAACAAAAACATCTTTAAAAAGTCATTTCATCAACCACGAATTCTAAAAATGTCTTCAAAATAAGACAACAAAAAAATAAAGAAAATCTGAACGTAGAATAAGATGATTTCACTTTTTTCCGATGCAGTTTCAGAATTTCAGCGTCAGAATGTTATTTAGTATTTCCCAAAAAATAATGACAGTATTTTGATGTCAGTATCAAGAGAATGACACTTCAGTTTTGCATTGGGAAGTGGTCCAGTTTGTTTTGGCTGAATATGAGATGCAGTGACTAATGAAGATGCACATTTTTTTGTCAGAAGCAGGGAAATTTGACAGCTGAAGGAAATGACTTTTTATCGATATGAAATCAGGCCACAAAAACGACTGATTTTTCTGAATTCTCAGTGAAGGGTTCAGTCGTGGAGAAGAAAAGATGTTCAGGGACTCAGGAAAGTCTCGATGACAAGAAGAAGGTAAAGTGAAGAATCGTCTCGATGAAGGAAGAGAAAAGGAAAGCTGGCTGTAGATTTGAGGAGAACCGATGTGGTTCTGTCCTCGGGTTCTGGTCCCGTCGGCTCCAGGCCTCTGCTCCCTCTGCTGATACACACTACAGAAATAAAACCTCTGACAGCAACGACCCGCCTCGACCTCCGTCTGTGTGTCCGAGTCCATTATTACACATCGAACGTGGAGAACATGAACAGCAAATAATTCACATAAAGATAATAAACTAGCATTATGTCCAAAGACAGAAGAGCAGACTTTGTTTATTTGGTTTGACTGAGCTTCATGAATTCTAATTAATGAAATCTCATTAAATCACTGTGGCTAATGGAGCCGGGTTTAGTTTTGCAATTACTTTATGAAAAATAAAATTAAAAAAAAAAAAAAAAATCATTTTTAATTGTGCATTCTCCGATCACTTCCTGTGGAAACGGGTGAAATAGTGTCTGCTTGTTCAAAACAGGTTATTTTTGTATTATTTTTTTGTGTCAGTTTTACCAGCAATCTACACAAAGCTAACAGACTTTGCGACACATTTTCTCACAACACATTCACCACAGATTTGACTTTAGAGCTGTTTCACATTCTCATTGATGCTTGCAGCCTGTATGTAATACATTTTGTTAGCATGGAGCCTAAAATCACTCATCATAATGAATTACAGCCTCGTCAAAAAACATAATAATTACTGTGCGAATCTGGCAAGCACATCAGCACCTCATGAATTTAATAACCAGTGGAAAACCTGGAAATATCAGCGAGAACCAGGTTTACAAACTTTGATGTTTCATGCCAACAAAAACAGCCCATTTAAAAAGAATAAATAATTACAAATGTATGTCTTCTGCACAGTTTAAGCTCTTTGATCTGCTGCTAATACAATAAGAAACTCAAACTGATTATTTGCTTTTTGTAATAATGTAACAATCAGATTTCAAACGACATCCACCAAGTTGCTAAGTTAGCTTTAGGAGGTTAGCAGGTTAAGAATTCCTCCCTATCACTCAATATAGTTTTTGCTGAAGTGTTAGCGTGGAGTCTGACATTACTCAAAATATTTTACGCAATAGCATAAGCATTGAATTCCCTATCACTCAATATAGTTTTTGCTGAAGTGTTAGCATGGAGTCTGACATTACTCAAAATATTTTACGCAATAGCATAAGCATTGAATTCCCTATCACTCAATATAGTTTTTGCTGAAGTGTTAGCATGGAAGTCCCAATTACTCAACATAAATGCTAAAGTCTCTATCATTATCACTTAGTTTATGCTAAAGTATTAGCATGGAGTCTACTGCCACTCAAAATATTTTACGCAATAGCATTAGCATCGAATTCCCTATCACTCAATATAGTTTTTGCTGAAGTGTTAGCGTGGAGTCTCATATTGCTCAACAGTTTATGCTGAAGTGTTAGCATGGAGTTCTCAATTACTCAGCACAGTTTATGCTGTGGTAGTGTTTACTTCACTATCACTTAGTTTATGCTAATGTGGTAGTGTTTACTTCACTATCACTTAATGTGTTAGCATGCAGCCTCACAGTTAGCAGTGTACCGGGGCCTCGTGGCTGATTTTGGCGCCGGGCTTCTTGTTCCTTTAAGGCTTTAGTTTAGCACTTTGACACGAGTTGGTGTGTTCAGCACAAACACAGAGGCAGTTTGTCCTGCAGTCTGTCTCCTCTGAGGACAGAGACGCAGCGTCCCGGGGCAGAGGACCAGCAGACAGGTCCCCTCAGGTCCCGTCTGGTCCCCTCAGGTCCCGTCTGGTCCCCTCAGGTCCCGTCTGACGCCCCGGCCGGGAGTGAGACAGGAGCATAAACTCACCAAGTTAAAACTGTTGATGATGAATTTCCTCAGCGTGGCAGCCCACATGTACACCTGCTGCAATATAAGATGGGCACTGTATAACAAGTACAGTCCTGAGTGTGTGTGTGTGTGTGTGTGTGTGTGTGTGTGCATGCTGGGACTGGACACTGGTGCGAGGTCACTGGTTTCCATCCCTCATTAGGAGACGGCTTCTATTTAGGGGACGGGAGGCCAGACGCTTCATCCACTTCATACAAGGCCATCACATACATGATCCTGCTGCACACGCATCACACACACCGACACACACGGCAGTCGTGTGTGTGTGTGTGTGTGTGTGTGTGTGCACAAGTGTTAGTACTACCACTTATTCCTGCCATTATATAAGAGGTGAGGGATGAAGCCCCCCGGCTCGTCTCACAGCTCACAGCTTGACAATGTGGGGAAACCGGAGCCGAGGCACGGATGCCAGCCGGGATTAAAGGGGATACGCTGCAAGTGTTAATACAGTACACAAATATTTCCATCTCATAAAGTCATTAAATCTCATCTGCAGTGTTAAAATGGCTAATCCACCGGTGGGATGAGGTAATCCCACTTGTTTTCAGTGCAGTTTCAGGGTTTTTATTTTGCCCTGGGAACAAGTATAAAGTGTTGAAATGAGGCAGATCAGCCACGAGGATCAAGAAAATGACACTTGGCTCAAGAAAATGATGCAAACAAGGAGATTAGCGTTTGAAAAAAGTGGGATTATCTCATCAACCTTGTTGGGAGAAAAAACATGATTTGAACCCTGAAGATGAGATTTTTTATGACAGGGTTACTGATCGATCCTGAAGACCCGACATCCCGCCCGACTGTACTGTGTGTTTACAAAATGACTAAAAGAACATAAAAATTATGAGAAAATGTCTTCAGTTTTCGTCTCTGTCAGTTTATTTGGTCGCTCATCCGTCCTCAGATTGGATTTTTTTTAAACTCGCCCCTGACAAATGCCCCATAATACAATAAAGACTAAAACTAACATTGAAAATAATAAAAACTAAAAACTCGTAATATTTTTCTTAAAAAATTACTACAACAACAACTACTACTTTTAATCATAAAAATAATAATAATAGTGATAATGATAATATAATAATAATAATAATAGCAGCAAGAAGAAGACTTTAAAAATAATAATAATTGAAAACAAATGATAAAAACTAATATAAAAGTATAATAACCTTGGTGTATGTGTGTGTGTGTGTGTGTGTGAGTGAGTGAGTCCATTCCAGTGAAACAGTCTAAGTATAAACTCTGGTGTGTGTGTGCCAGTGCTGACATGGCGGAGCCTGAGCCCAGGACGGTACCCAGCCAGCACACACACACACACACACACACACACACACACACACACACACACACACACACACACACACACACACACACACACACACACACTCACACACACACACACACACACACACACACACACACACTGGCCTTAAAGGACCACATGCTGGTGTTTTTGCACGTTCCAGCCCATTTACTGATACACTTCATATAAAATGTACTTTATGATTTATTGTTTATTTTAATGCTCCGCTCCTGCGGTGCGTTCACATGCAGCTGGGACTTTCCAGCATCTGAGACTTCAAAGTCAGCGGTGCAATATATTTTTTGTTCTTGCCATTTTGTTGGACGGGTAAAGCCAGAAGACAAAATAGTATAAAGTATAAAAAAATTAAAGTTACATAGAACTTATGGAGAACAGAATAAAAAACTACCAATAGAAATCATAATAAAGACGATAATAAATGCATTTAAAAAAAAAAAGATAATCCTCACAATTTGATGACTGCAACATCTTTTTGTTATTATCGTTCAAACTAGAGCAAGTGCACTCTGATTGTCTGATTTTCACACATGCACCTGAAAGCACCACTCCTCTGCGCACGCATGCATGCATGCACACACACACAAAACTAAAAAAGTAGGAGCTCCAGTTTGCACCAACAGTCCGTCTGTCACAGCTGCAGATTAACAGATTAGATTAGGATTTATCAATAGTTATTTAATTTAAGTTTTATTCTGAACAGTGAAGATCAGCTGTGCAGTTTGTCTGTGAACTCCTTAGACAACACAACATAGGAAGCATGGATTTATTAGTGATGCTATTGTTTTATTTTCATTTTATTTTATAATAATCTGATCAATACCAGAGAGCCGCTGCTTTAATCTGAGGGTTCTGCAGTTCATAAATATAGCGTTCACAGGTAGGAAGTCACTGATTTCTATTTATATCTATTAAATATTTTTTTTTTTTTTTATTATTTTTTTGAAAAAACAGTAACAAACAGATTTAGTGGTGCTGACATGAGCTGTCTATCAACTTTACAGTGATACTCTAATACTTTACAGTGTTAATCTAAAACTTTACAGTGATAATCTAACTTCCACAAGATTAATTTTCTTTTATTATAATCTGCCATGACCGAGTCTGAACACTGAAGGCAGGTGTGATGATGGGCGGGACATGCAGCGCCAGTCAGCCAATCAGACACAAGTCGGGCGTTTAGGTTCCGCCCCCTCAGGTAGACCAAGACACAAATAGAAACAAAAACTTTACGATTGTCTGTTTTTCAATTTTCCATTTATTTTCTATCCAACATCTCACAAATAGAAAACAGCAGAAAACAACTCAAAAAATATTAATTACACATTTGATCTGATGAATAAAAAATACAATGTAATTCTATTTTCCAGTTTTGTATTTTTTTATTTTTTTTATACGTGAGATTGAACTGGTACGTGTTACACAGACCAGCAGCGTCATCCTGGTCTAATTTTAAACTCTCCATCCAAGGTTACAGTGCATCTTTCAACCAGACACACTCACACACACACACACACACACACACACACACACACACACACACACATTCTGATGTTGGTATGAAATGTCCTTTCTGGGCTCCAGTTGATGGGTCATCTGTCCATGCCAGTGCTGACCTGGCTGAGACTGACGCCAACACACACTCACAAACACACACACACACACACACACACACACTCTGCCCTCTTTAACTCTGATGGGGAGTTTCAACATGTTTTCACGACAAACTGATCAGCTGAGCCTCGTTTCACAGGAATGGTCCGGGACCCAGTACTCCAGGGGCCCATCTCCAGGGGTCCAGGGGCCCACTAAAGTGAGGACCCCTAGAAACAAGGTGCATGTGATTATTTCAACATGTTTTAACCTCATGACACGGAACATCTGCACAATTTCCTACAAAACACAAACCAGAGATTCTTTTTGACCTCGACTGGAACAGGAAGTAGCTAGCCTGCTAACGGTAGCATCTGTTCAGCTAACCCTCACCCTGTGCTTGTCAACACATCTGATTAGCACATTTGCTAACGAGCTAGGCTAGCGGGGGTGGTGTGGGGTGGTGGGGGGTCGTTCCCTTGTTCCCCAGGTTTAGATAGAACCTGAGAAAGATGTTCCCCAGCTGTGTAGAGACCACATTAACACAGCGGCCATTTTCCTCCGACGTCACGCTCAGGGTGGGAACTTCTCTAATCGTGTTGTAGCGCTGTGATGCCGGTTGTGTCTATTATTAATGTAGAGAAACTGACAAAACATTGTGTCACTGCTTCCTGATTAATGAACGACTGAGAAAAACGACAGATAGTAAAAATCTGGACAAACATCAGGCCATATTTTAAGTAAAATGACATATTTGATCACCCACCTACTGTTAGAGCAGCGCTAACATTAGCATTCAGCCACCTCCAAGCTAACGTCACCGTAACATGATATGAGAAGGAAAAAATTATTTTGAAAATGAACAAACATGTGGGAACATTTTCTAAAGTCCACCCGCTGAAGCCTAGAGTTAAACTCTGTGTTCCAGTGAGAATGTGACAGAATGTTCCAGAGTTCAGAAGAACATTAAAACTCCGCAGGACGGCTAACGTTACCCTGCTAAAGTTATCCTGCTGGTGTTACCCTGCTAACGTTACCCTGCTGATGTTACCCTGCTAACGTTACCCTGTTGACGTTACCCTGTTGACATTACCCTGTTGACGTTACTCTGCTGACGGAACCCTGCTGACGTTACTCTGCTGACGTAACCCTGTTGACGTAACCCTGTTGACGTTACCCTGCTGACGTTACCCTGCTGACTTTACCCTGCTACTCTGCTGACGTTACCCTGTTGACGTAACCCTGTTGACGTTACCCTGCTGACGTTACCCTGCTGACTTTACCCTGCTACTCTGCTGACGTTACCCTGCTACTCTGTTGACGTTACCCTGCTGACATTACCCTGCTGACGTAACCTTGCTGACGTAACTCTGCTGACGTAACCCTGCTGACATAACCCTGCTGACGTAACTCTGCTGACGTAACCCTGCTGACATAACACTGCTGATGTTACTCTGCTGACGTAACCCTGCTGATGTAGCACTGCTGATGTTACTCTGCTGACGTTACCCTGCTGACGTAACCCTGCTGACATTACCCTGCTACTCTGCTGACGTTACCCTGCTGACGTTACCCTGCTACTCTGCTGACGTTACTCTGTTGATGTTACTCTGCTGACGTTATCCTGCTAACTTTACCCTGCTGACGTTACCCTGCTACTCTGCTGATGTTACCCTGCTACTCTGCTGACGTTACCCTGCTACTCTGCTGACGTTACTCTGCTGACATTACACGGCTGACGTTACACTGCTGACATTACACTGCTGACATTACCCTGCTGACATTACCCTGCTGACATTACTCTGCTGACTTTGCCCTGCTAATGTTACCCTGCTGACGTTACCCTGCTACACTGCTGACGTTACCCTGCTGACGTTACTCTGCTACTCTGCTGACGTTACTCTGCTGATGTTACTCTGCTGACGTTACCCTGCTGACGTTACTCTCCTGACTTTACCCTACTGACGTTACCCTGCTTACGTTACTCTGCTACTCTGCTGACGTTACTCTGCTGATGTTACTCTGCTGACGTTACCCTGCTGACGTTACTCTCCTGACTTTACCCTACTGACATTACCCTGCTGACTTTACCCTGCTGATGTTACCCTGCTACCGTTACCCTGCTAACATTACCCTGCTAATCTTACTCTGCTAACGTTACACTGCTAGCTTCAGCACAGCTGGTGGGTTTAACCTCCAGGTTTTAGCTAGGGGATTGAAGAAGAAATGAGTCAAAGCTGTTCATTGACTTTACCCTGCTACTCTGCTGATGTTACCCTGCTACTCTGCTGACGTTACCCTGCTGACGTTACCCTGCTGACGTAACTCTGCTGACGTAACCCTGCTGACATAACCCTGCTGATGTTACTCTGCTGACGTAACCCTGCTGATGTAGCACTGCTGATGTTACTCTGCTGACGTTACCCTGCTGACGTAACCCTGCTGACATTACCCTGACACTCTGCTGACGTTACCCTGCTGACGTTACCCTGCTACTCTGCTGACGTTACTCTGTTGATGTTACTCTGCTGACGTTATCCTGCTAACTTTACCCTGCTGACGTTACCCTGCTACTCTGCTGATGTTACCCTGCTACTCTGCTGACGTTACCCTGCTACTCTGCTGACGTTACTCTGCTGACGTTACACGGCTGACGTTACACTGCTGACATTACATTGCTGACATTACCCTGCTGACATTACTCTGCTGACTTTGCCCTGCTAATGTTACCCTGCTGACGTTGCCCTGCTACACTGCTGACGTTACCCTGCTGACGTTACTCTGCTACTCTGCTGACGTTACTCTGCTGATGTTACTCTGCTGACGTTACCCTGCTGACGTTACTCTCCTGACTTTACCCTACTGACGTTACCCTGCTTACGTTACTCTGCTACTCTGCTGACGTTACTCTGCTGATGTTACTCTGCTGACGTTACCCTGCTGACGTTACTCTCCTGACTTTACCCTACTGACATTACCCTGCTGACTTTACCCTGCTGATGTTACCCTGCTACCGTTACCCTGCTAACATTACCCTGCTAATCTTACTCTGCTAACGTTACACTGCTAGCTTCAGCACAGCTGGTGGGTTTAACCTCCAGGTTTTAGCTAGGGGATTGAAGAAGAAATGAGTCAAAGCTGTTCATTGACTTTACCCTGCTACTCTGCTGATGTTACCCTGCTACTCTGCTGACGTTACCCTGCTGACGTTACCCTGCTGACGTTACCCTGCTGACGTAACTCTGCTGACGTAACCCTGCTGACATAACCCTGCTGATGTTACTCTGCTGACGTAACCCTGCTGATGTAGCACTGCTGATGTTACTCTGCTGACGTTACCCTGCTGACGTAACCCTGCTGACATTACCCTGATACTCTGCTGACGTTACCCTGCTACTCTGCTGACGTTACTCTGCTGATGTTACTCTGCTGACGTTATCCTGCTAACTTTACCCTGCTGACGTTACCCTGCTGACGTTACCCTGCTACTCTGCTGATGTTACCCTGCTACTCTGCTGACGTTACCCTGCTACTCTGCTGATGTTACTCTGCTGACGTTACACGGCTGACGTTACACTGCTGACATTACCCTGCTGACATTACTCTGCTGACTTTGCCCTGCTAATGTTACCCTGCTGACGTTACCCTGCTACACTGCTGACATTACTCTGTTGATGTTACTCTGCTGATGTTACCCTGCTGACTTTACCCTGCTAATGTTACCCTGCTGATGTTACTCTGCTGACGTTACTCTGCTAATGTTACTCTGCTGACGTTACCCTGCTGACTTTACCCTGCTGATGTTACCCTGCTACCGTTACCCTGCTAACATTACCCTGCAAATCTTACTTTGCTAACGTTACACTGCTAGCTTCAGCACAGCTAGCGGGTTTAACCTCCAGGTTTTAGCTAGGGGATTGAAGAAGAAATGAGTCAAAGCTGTTCATTGATATTTCATAATTAATTGATACCTTTCACATCAGATCATGTAACACTATTAAATGGTAACGTTAGCTTAAGAGTGGCTGGAAGCTAACATTAGCTGTTGTCAGGTGATCGAATCTGTTGTTTCACCCTTGTTGTTTAGCTTGTGGTGGGAAACCTGGTTCTGCTTACATAGACTTATTTTCATATTTTCATCATTTATATTAATGCACATAGTAATGCATATATATATATATATATATATATATATATATATATATATATATATGCACTACAGTGTGTTTTATGTCCTGTGAAGCTTTGAGTGCTGCTGTTTTCACCCTGACAAGAAAAAATTCTGCAAAAAAAAAAAAAAAAAAAGATTGATTTTGGAAGATAAAAATGCTTCATGTGGAATATCAACATCAATATCAACACCAACTGATCATCTGCCTGCAGCTGCAGCACAAAAACGTCATGTAACCTGGAACGTGAAAGAGTAAAAGTCAATCAACTGTTGAACAGAGCTGCTGTTTCCACTGACCTGTCTGTGCAAGAAATTAAAATTAAAATTAAAATTAAAATTAAAATTAAAATTAAACTGGTGCCTCGTTCAGCCGGAGGCCCCGACTCAGACTGGAACGTCACCTGTTATCATATGAAGACGCATGAGTAGCATTAGCACAGGCAGCTAAATGATTCAAAAAATGCTGAACACACACACACACACGCGCGCGCACATACACACATGCATACACACTCTGCTGGGCAGTTGAAAAGCTGTAGTAAGCAGCAGCAGCACAGATGAGCCAACCCGTCATACTTTTTCCTCTCCCCTCCCACACACACTCACACACACTCACACACACACACACACACACACTCACACACACACACACACACACACACACACACACACACACACACACACACACACACACACACACACACACCATCATTCTTGACCCCCTCCCCCCTCCCCCCTCAGTAAAACCTTTAAATAGTGGCCGTTCTCTCTGTTCAGCCTCGGTGATCTCTTGCCTGCCGATCGCAGTTCGTCTCCCTCAACTCTCCTAAAAAGGTAGATATGAACACAGTAACGATGATGATGATGATGATGATGATGATGATGATGATGATCAGCCTGACAAACTGCTTGCATACATATATATATATATTTTTTAATTTATTTGCATGAGTGAGCAGGCAGGCACCTCCGTAAGCTGAGAGTCGCTGCTTTCTGCTCATTTATTTGCTTCATTTTGCTGCACAAACTGAAGGGATTTCACGCACTAAAGCTGCTATACAGTTGGTGTTGTTTTTTTTCTCTTTTCTACTGTGCATGGAGCCGTTTTAAAAGTTTTAAAAGTTCACGAGCTGCAGAAACCTGCTGCCACGTGTGTGTGTGTGAGGGCGAACACCGCCTGATCGATCCGCTGCTGGAAACTGAATCTAAAAAGTGAATATGATGGTAGTTTGTGGGTGCACATGGCTGCACAGACATGCATGTGTGTGTGTGACGGCTGCAGACAGCTGCTGACGCTCCACTCACACACACACACACACACACACACACACACACTGGCTTTGACTTTTACAGCCTGCCGTGTTAATCCACGTTTTATCCGGCAGGATAACACACCGTCCACTCTGCCTGCCCCGAAAACACTTTCCTGTCCCTCAGCGTTGATATGAAATATTACTTAGCTGGGGGGGAACGCTCGCTTCTGATTGGCTTGAGAGTGAGGGTGTGTGTTCAAAACCGTCTAATGTAAGCTCAGTCTGGTTCAGGTTTAATCTCTTTGCTAAATTCATCTGCTGGCTGTAAAATGAAGAACAAACCTAACAAACAAACTGAATCTAAATATGTTCACTGTCATCTCCCATCCCCACCCTGCTGTTAAAGTATTACCAGACTATAATATTATTATATTAAGGCTTCATAGTTGCTGATTTTTTTCCAGTAATGAACTTTGGCGTAATGTTGTGAGATATTAAGTGTTTTTTGGCTCGATGTTTGCAACGCCGTGGCTCAAGCCGACAAACGTTAGCTATTAGTCGGGCCCAAAGTGTTGGAGGACATTCATATTTTCAGAGCCTGTCTCTCCCTCAGTTGGTTATGTTTTCGCTGTGGGCCGTGGTGTCGGCGGGATACGCAGGTGTGTGTACGCAGGTGTGTGTTAAAGAGTTAAAACACACAGCTGAGCGTATTAAAGATGATCGTTTTAGATGAGTGTGTGTTTGCGGACAGTTTGTCCATGCGTGGCTGCACAGAGCGCCGCCATGTGCTTCTAACAGCTGCTCTCTTTACACCCCCACCCCCGACACACACACACACACACACACACACACACACACACACACACGCGCGATCTCAGAAAAGCCCTACGTGGTTACTTTGCATTAGCAGAGGTCGGAGGTCGAGGTAGAGACGGCCATATTTCATGCTGTAATTATTTTTAGCATTTTTCTTGCTGGTTCATGTCGCACAGTTCTGATTTCTGTGATTTTAAATGAAATCTCTGTCTTTCATGTTTGGACCAGATTTTAGCCTCCGCAGATTAAATTCCAAAATCAGGGGGTCTGATTGACCGGTTATGATTCTCCGCAGGATTTCGGCTCATTGTCATGATTCAAAACCCGAGCCGGATGCCCGATTACACACAATGAAACTTAGTCGCACACCTGAGGCCGCGCCGGTGCAGAGGCGTCCTGCAGGACTCTCTCTGCGTTCTGATTGGCCCGTTCCCACCCGCTGCATGTCAGAGTATCAGGTTCTGCTAAAAGCGGCCGGCAGAAGCTTTGTCCAAATTTACGACGGGGGCGCGGGCGAGCAGCGGAGAGTTTCCACCCTGAGAGCAGAAACAAACGTCCTGACGACGGCGAGGCGGCTTCATCTCAGTTTCCACGGCAGCTGAGGGCGTCCGGCGTATTCAGCATATTCATACGCCAAAGTACTGATTCTTAATTTTTTTTTTTTTTTTTTTTAAATAAATAAGGGAACTTGTGTGTGCTGCAAAACATTTATTTTCAGAAAATAAAAATTTCTCGAGAGTTCATGATGTACAGCTCTGTTGTCTAAATTAGTGATGAAGAACAAACAAACAGAAATATTCAGCCAGGCTTGGATGAAGATTAAAATATAAAATATAAAAGTGTTGATTGGTCTGAGCTGACAGGGCGAGGGCGGGGGCGGCGGAGATCTGCAGCGCCTCATTGCCCACATGATGAGGATCAGATTCTCATTAGAGGCCGGCAGAGCGCCAGCCACCGTCCGGCCCGCGTTGTTGGGACTCCTCAGTTAAATTAAGAAGCGGTATCAACTTCAAATACATAGCTGCATCCTCAGCTGCCGCGGCGGGAATCCAGCGCCCTGCAGCAGCGAGGCCACATCAAACTCCAGGATCCTGAGCGGCAGAGACACGGTCACACCGAGCTGCTCAAATGAAGCAGAATCAACGGTTAAATCCAGTTAGAAGAAGAAATTTATAAAGTCATGTCAAGTCCCCAAATAAAAAAAAAAGGCTGTTTCAAATAATTGGTCCACCACAGGGGACATAAACTTCGAATGAGTCGCTCATTTCCAAGATGATAGGAAAATCTGAGAATATCAGAAATCATCAAGGGTGAAAAATGCCTTTACTAAATGCTAATAGATTTAGTACAACTCTTTTTTTGCCTTTTGCTTTGTAATCAGTTGCGCTGTCATGCTCATTTTTGTCCACTCAGGCCACCGTAGGCAATGAGAGAGTGAATCAGTCCAGGTCGTGTTCGATGAGAAAAATGAAGCAGGTTTTTGACCAATAAGTAACCAAGTACGCGGAACCTGTTGAAGAAATAGCACAAATCTAAATCAACCGACATGAAACATAAAAGATCAAAGAAACTCAACAGCAAATGCAGCCACTTTCCAGCGGTGAGAAGTTAGAGTTTGTACAAATCTACAAATTGAGCGTTAAAATGATTGTATTCGGTGCTTATGTCGAGTAGTATGTCTCATTTAAAGGCACAAAAAGCCCCTAAAGAAATCAGACCCAGGAGCAAAATGCCCACTGGGAAGAAGTTAAAGGTCCCCAGCGGTTTTCCTGATTGAGTGAATTTCCTCAGCCTTGAAAGACGGGGGCCTGGTTTGCCCAGTGTTGCTCTGTAGCGCCTCTGGTGGCCACTCAGCAGATTGCATACCTTTAAAAAAAAAAATTCTGATGCTGCGGCTGGACTCTGCTCAGATGTTTTTCAGCAGCAGCCGCGACACTAAAAATACCGACAGTTTGTTCTCCAAGTGTTTCCTGCTGCGCTGCACCTGTTGGCCTCACACACACACACACACACACACACACACACAGAGCTTATTAGAGTAAGGTGACATTGCATGTAGTCCGTCAGCTGTCGCCTCTGCTGTTGAGTAACTTCCATCCAGGCAGAGCTGCTGTTCAAATGAGGCCGAATAGGGTGAGGCAATGTTGCACACACACACACACACATACACACACACACACATACACACATGCATGTACACAGCTGTCACCATGGTGTCACACCCATCTGTGGCTGCAGCCATGCTGATCAGCTCAGAGATTGATTGCATGACATATAATTAGTCTGTCGGGTTAGTGCAAGCAGCAGGCCCATGTCACTTTTTATATTTTTATTTTTTTGGGGAAAATAACATAAAGATGTTCAGTGAGCTGGTCATTATCGCCAAATACAACCAACGAGTCAAAACCTGAAGCTTTTTTCATAGGATATCAATCTGTTCACACCAAAGATCCATTTAAAATAACTGTAAAAACAAGCTTAAGCTAAAGTCGAACTTCAAGAACTTGCAGTTACGTCTTTTTACCACAAGGTGTCGCCAGGTGACTCGATGAGGAATCCCAGCTCGCAATGTTCCTGCAGAGATGCGACTGCATGTGAACGATTACTGTCATTCAGAAATACATGCACTAACACAGAGTACCTGCACTGACCAATCAGAGGCGAGTATTTAACGACACTGATACAGACAATCAGCCAATCAGCGCATTAACGGTGGAGAAAAAGCTGCTGGTTTGTGTTTCCTTTCTAGCACTTAGAGAGCCGGCGGTGTGAATCAGATGATTGGCAGGTGGTGCGTCGGTCGTGTTGCAGTGAGGGGGCGGGACATACAGCAGCACTAACACCTGATTGGCTAGCCGTTATTGCCTTAACTTAAGCTTCAGCAAAAATCAAATGTACCAGCTAATAATCGTCTTCATGGTCAACTGGAAGCAGTGAAATGATGCCAGTGAGGCACATGTGGGAAATTAGTTGACCCCAAAGCATTGTGGGAAATTATGAGTTTGAGTTTATTATGAATTAATTATGAGTTTCTGTATTTGTGACTGACCCTCGGTGTTATCTCAGCCAGCGAAGGAAATCACTTAATAAAAAGCACTAAATGAAGCACTCAGCTTAAGTTTACATTACTTTGGTTAAGAAGTCATGGTGTACGGAGAACAGGTCGAGTGATGAAGGGCGAGATCACAGGAGAGGGCTCCACAACAGGAGGAGTTTCAGAGAGGTATAAACACCCATGTGTGCTGGTTTGGTTTGGTTTGCTCGGTTCTTGGTTCTTTGCTAAAAACCCTCAAGTGTTCTTGAAAAGTGGCGGGCAGCAAATCACCGGAAGTAAGCACACACGATTTGTCTGCTACCTAAATCAGGGGAAGGTTGTTTTTTTTTTTTTAAAGAGTTAGAAACAAATGAACCAATCTGGAGCCGGTGCACACTGAGGACGTCTGACTGAAGAAACAAAGGCTGAGAAGAATGTTTTCAGTGAACTTATTATTCGTAATGCTCGTTTCTGAGGAAAGTATATTGGCTAAACTTTTGTCTGATGAACTGTAGTTTCTCATGTTTTCAAGGCGCAGTAAGTGTGTGGAAGTGGTCCAGTTTGGTGACCACAGGATTGCGTCGCTGCTCTTTGCAGATGATGTGGTCCTGCTGGTCTCATCAGGCTGTGACCTTCAGGTTGCATGGGTGTGGTTTGCAGTCGAGTGTGAAGCAGTCGGATGAGGATCAGTACCTCCAAGTCGAGGCCATGGTTATCTGCTGGAAAGAGGTGGTTTGCCCTCTCTGGGTGGGCGTGAGCTTCCGTCACAAGTAGAGGATTTCAAGTATCTCGGGGTCTTGTTCACGAGTAAGGGTCAAATGGAGTGGGAGATCGATGGGCGGTGCGCAGTGACAGCAGTTATGTGGTCGCCATGCCAGTGAAGAGGGAGCTCAGCCAGAAGGTGAGGCTCTTGATTCACCGGTTGATCTTTTTTCCAACCTTCACCTGTGGTCACAAGCTCTGGGTGGTGACCGAGAGAATAAGATCACCAATACAAGCAGTGGAAACGGGTTTCCTCTGTGGGGGGCCGGGCGCACCCTTAAAGAGAGGGTGAGGAGCTCGGACATCCGCGAGGAGCTCGGAGTAGAGCCGCTGCTCGTCCACATTGAAAGGAGCCAGCCGAGGTGGTTCAGGCATCTAGTCAGGACGCCTCCTGATCACCTCCTGATGGAGGTGTTCAAGGCACGACCACCTGGGAGGAGACCCAGGGGCAGACCCAGGACATACTAGGGGGGGATTATGTTTCCCAGATGGTCTGGGAACGCCTCGGGATCCCCCCGGAGGAGCTGGTGGAGGTTTTAGAAAAGACCGTCTGGGCTAGACGTCCTCAGCCTGCTGCCATCGTAACCTGGACCCAGATAGGCAACAGAAAATAAGATGAGAGATAAACCACAGAGTATTATAACATCGTGGTTGCCTCAGTGTTGATCAGGTGACGGGTTTTACCTGGTTTAGAACTCTGAGCCATTTTAGTGGCTGATTTGAATCTCAGTTGTTTTCATGAACCAGCTGGGTTTACTAAACATAGATTGTAATAAAGTTCACAGCGTTGGGTTTCCGATCGTGTTTGAGTTATTGATAAGTGATGGTTGACAAGAGGAACAGTGTGGATGAAGACCATCACTCACCTGGCTCACCTGGATTCACAGAACATACTGTATCTGTCGGTAAACGTGGGGAAAACTTGCTCCAAGGAGCAATTTAGGAGACAATGGGCAGTTTTTTTTATGTTGCTTAGTAACTGTTTCTGTCTCTTTTTTCTGTTTGCAGCATCACGTCTGCCGAGATGGAGCGTACCTTTGTGGCCATTAAGCCCGATGGCGTGCAGAGAGGCCTGTGCGGCGAGATCATCAAGCGCTTTGAGCACAGAGGCTTCAGGCTGGTGGCTTGCAAGTTCGTGCAGGTAAACCGTTAACCTGAGGAAACACTTATGCCAAGCACTTTGAGTCACCATGTGTTTGAAAGCTATACAAATTAACTTGCCCTGCCTTGTCTAAAATTAATATTGGTTACTGGCAAAGAAGAAAAAAAAAAAAAAATCAAATATATCGCATCCCTAGAAAAATAAATAAAAATAAATGTGGCATGTTTTCATAACCTGAGTTGAAGTAGTTTGCCCAGTGAATGTGAACATTTTGAAAAGCATTGTATTTTATGTCTGCACCTGCCAACGGACCTTCACAATAAGAGTAGGCATAATAATATGTTAATGTTAATTTGAATTAGGCGCAAAAACAGCATGAGCATATATATGAGCAATCGTCCAAAGGAGTTGGGAAATATCCGTATATCAGATATTGGAAAAAAAAAAATCAATCTTGTGAATCCCGACTTCAAACCTTCAAGAGAATCCCTGTATGAACTTTGTCGCCCCCTATCAGCCACCGCTAGGAACTGCAGCAGCACTGACAGGCTTTCTGGTTTTCACAGCTGTTATTTGACTCGAGAACCAGATTTTTTTGGTTTTTGTAACTTAGTTTTCTCCCGCAATTTTCCCCTTCTAGACACATGCAGGGAATCTGACACTACTATGTATTTTTTTTTTTTTTTCATTATTTTGAATCTTTTTTTTTTATTGCAGTCTGGACATTTTGTGCAGTTACCATCACACTGAACTCCATACATGTCTTCTTTTATGACAGAATACAGACTAAATGGTCAAATTTATTCACTCCTTCCTGTTTCATATGAACATAAAACACAACAAAGCATCATTCAAGAGATCGTGAGCTTTTTCTCGGCTTTCATGAATTTATGGCTAAAAAAATTGCCACATTTCGACCCCAACACGGCCCAAATGCACCAAAACACATCCTGGGATGATCAGAAAGTGAGTTCTGAAAGCCAGAAATCTGAGCAGTCAGTGAAGTAATCATTTAATCACTGATCAATAATCAGTAAATCCCCTTCAGATACATGATTTCAGTTATAGTGTGTTTGCAAAATGGGGCAGCAATAACCCTCCGTACATCACCTTTAACTGTAGTAGTGTAAGTCAGCTGCTGGAACTGGAGCTTCAAAGCAGCATGAAGCCCCTGTAACACACACAAACACACACACACACACACACACACACACACACACACACACACACTGTACATACTCCAGATCTGGCAGGGGAGATGACAGCTGTTGAGTAGCTGAGCATGTCACAGCTACACATATGGACTGACAGCGATACTATTATCTTTCTCTGTGACTCTCTCTCTCTCTCTCACACACACACACACACACGCACACACACTCACACACACTCACACACACACCGGTGTCTTTGTCCTCTCCAGTTATTCCCAGCTGTCTGCTCTCTGGCTGCTGTTCATGTTGTAACAGCCAACGACTGAATGACCTTCACTGTCTTTGTGTGTGTGTGAGTGTGTGTGTGAGTGTGAGTGTGTGTTTTCTTGTCTAAAACGAACACGATTCAGTTTGTAAAGGTGTCACCCGCAATGTTACCCATGATGCTTTGTGTGCGCAGGCCTCTGAGGATCACATGAAGAAGCACTACCTGGACCTGAAGGACATGCCCTTCTACGCCGGACTGTGCAAATACATGTCCTCCGGCCCCATCCTGGCCATGGTAACACACACACACACACACACACACACACACACAGATACACACACACACACACACACACACACACACACACAGTGCCTCTGTCCTGATATCTTTTGCTTTTTTTCTGATGTTTTTCCATCTCACTGAGGCCGACTGCTGTCACCTCCCTCCCTCTCTCTCTCTCTCTCTCTCTCTCTCTCTCTCTCCTTGTATGGGCGTCGCTGGCGGTGTGAACCCTCCTCCGCTCCTCTCTGTCGTTCTCTTAGGGATTAATTAATCCAGGCAGTAATCCCAACTGTAATGTTAGAAGTGACAGTAACTTAGTTTCCCTGTGAGTTAAAAACTGTAGAAACAGGAAGTGAGCACTTTATTTTGAAACAAACTGAAGACCGTCCGGACTGCAGGCCGACTCTGAGCACTTCAATTGTTTTTTATTTTATTTTATTTTACTTTATTTTAAAAACATGGAGAAAGGCAATGAGAGACTAAACAAGAAATGATCACAAAATTTGAAAAAAACAAAAACAAAACAAACAAGAAAATGAGGAATAAAGCAACCAAGTCTTGAAAAAAAATCAAGAAAATGACCTGAAATTATCAAATAAATAAATAAATAAATAAAAAATATGTATTCCTACAATGTAATTTTAAATATATAAGTATAATAATTATAAATATAGCTATCTGCACATTTCTGCACGTTTTTCAATTTTCAGGTCATTTTCTTACTTTCTTTCCTTTTTAAGATAATGTCAAAGTAATTTCTTTGCAGCCTCTTACTAATTTCTTGCACCTTACTGAGGCATAATTAATTTTCTTGAATGCCCCTTCAGGTGTGGGAGGGCCAGAACATCGTGAAGCTGGGCAGGATGATGCTGGGCGAGACCAACCCCGCTGACTCCAAGCCCGGCAGCATCCGTGGAGACCTCTGCATCCAGATCGGCAGGTGGGACGTCACTCTCTCTCCCTCTCTCTCTCACACACACACACACACACACACACACACACACACACTCATAATGTCCAACAGCCTTATATAACTGCGTATGTTTGACCCACAAGTCTTTGCTGGGGATGTACGGAGGCTAAACGCTGCCACAAACCTGCAGAAACACAGTTTATCCTCCTGTAACTAAATCCTAAACTCATGATGCTTTAAGGGTCTTTTAAGGGGCGGAAAGTACAAAATTCACTTTTTCACAGTATCATAACAGACTGGTTCTCATGCTTCCTGATGCTGACCGGGCAGAGGATCTTAAACAGTGACATCATCCTGCAGCAGTGGCTACAAATTAAAATTTCAACCATTAAAACCTTCACAAAACTTTAAACATCCTCTCTCGTCCACCTCATCCCTTCAAAATAAAATTGTGTTTCTCTACCAAACTGAGATCCTGCTGCTTTGCACTTGTCAATGATTCTTCCCAGGAGACTAAATGTGTTTAGACTCCATGTCTTTTTTTAAATTTCTGAATCCGCTCCTCCCTCTCGCCGACAGGAACATCATCCACGGCAGTGACACTCTGGAGAACGCCAAGATGGAGGTTGACCTGTGGTTCAAGCCCGAGGAGTTCGTCACCTACACCCCCTGCGCCCAGCCTTGGCTGTACGAGTAAACCGGCCGATCACCGACTTGGAAACGACACCCGACTGGACCGTTTTAACCCCCCCGCCCCGTCCCGTCCCGTCCTGCAGTCGATCCCCTGTCCTGGTTTCCACTGTGCACTTCCTGTCACTGTCCAATCAAACATGTAGCACTTGCCAATAAAAGTGTCCTGGTGAGAAAAACAAAGTCTGGTTTCTGTTTTTTTTAAACGACACGTCATGTTTGATTTGAGCAGCTGCATTATCATGAGAGAGGGTCATTTCATGTAAAATCAACCAATTTAGAAAAAAAAATCCCACCTGACCTCCTAACAATCAGTTGATTTCTTCCCCTACAACATCTTTTGCATGTTCAGTGAAGCCATTTTTTTTTTTTTTTTTGAGTTCCAGCTCCTCAAAGTTCATGTTTTTTTATTCACATCATTTTTTCCAGCATTTTTGAGCCTCATAACTTCATTCCTAATAGAGACGGACACATGACATTTTCAGGGCTGAGAGACAAACTTGAGTTCTGTGAGAAACTGCAACAAGTCGGTTTTAGTTGTGGTTTGGTGTCGCCTCACAGAGTCCAGGTCGTGGTCATCGACGCGGGGCTGAATCCAGATCAGCTGGACCCGACGTGGACGAGTCAGTTTCACGTCGATCCACGGTGTCACAAAATCTGTTTTTTCAACACCATTTTCTCTGTTACCGACTTTGAGCATCAATATTTTGGGGAAAAATTAGAGTTTCAACAGTAAATCTGGACCAGTGTCATGTCTGCGCTGCAGTTTTTGTCACAATCTTGAATGAAGGCTTTATTTTGAACATGTGAAAAAAACACAATGCAAAAACAATACAGAATAGTCAAAACAACAAAACATGTCCAAAAAGGAGTAGAGAGAAGCGTATCCTGATTTAAATCCTACCCCTTCTCCACTACCCAGTAACTACTGTATCAGCTGACTTCCATACAATTTATCCAAATTACAATTTTTAAACCATATACCCATAAACAAACGTGTTATCATGTGATCATTTGTGTATTTTTACCCATAGTAAAAATACATAATGTGAATAAACAAAAAGAAATAACAGAGCAAAATAGACACAAATCTTCAAACAATGATTCTGGGCTCAAATCACCTCAATTTCTTTGTTACTAAATCCCAGAGTAGAAGAAAAATTGTTCTCCCCACTTTTATTCTCCTTTTTCTGCAAATTTGTGGCTGTATAATCTCAGAATTTTTCATTTTTTTCCTCATAAATTTAAGATTTCAATCTTGTAGTATTACCCCCCCAGCTCCATAGATAAATAGACAGATAGATAGACAGATAGATAGATAGATAGATAGATAGATAGATAGATAGATAGGTAAAACTTTATTCATCCCCGAAGGGAAATTCAAATATCCAGTAGCTCATTCAAGACAAGAGGTATTGAGATAGACACAGGATAAAATAAATATTCTCTTGTGTTCCCGACCCCGGCCCTAATATGCCGCCGTACGCTTGTCTATCCTGTTTCGTGTCTCCGTACAGAAGTTCGACATGACGTTTGATCTGCACTTTAAATGGTGGAAGACCGATCTTAGGACGAGTCCTTCACAGACCACTGTTTGATCTGAAATCCTTCCCAGCAGGCCTCTGGTGTCCTGCGGCGTGCAGCAGCAGGCCACGCTCAACGTTCAACACTAACAAAACATTTTTTTTCACAAAATAAAGAGTTCAGATGAAAAAAAAGCTCTGGAACTGGTTTTGAGCTCAGATCAGAAGACACTTTGGCTCTGAGTTTCCAAAGCGATTTGGGCCGCAGCGATGAGCGTCAGCTGGCATTTTGGCGCTGGATTTCCCCCGTATCGCTCATCTCGACTTCTGTTCAACGTCAAAATGTTTACTGGGCTCGAAGGAGAAGTTTTAATGTCCTCAATGATCAGCAAACCTTGTCGCTTCATGAAACACATTCTCCTACATTAAATACAGAAAATAAATGGATGTGTTCAATAGAGTTGATCTCAGTTTCAGTCTCTTATTGTTTTCTCTTAATATATATTAGTTTTTAATTTGATTTAGTTTTGACTTCAGTTCCAGTTCGTTTTTTTTTTTTTTTTTTACTGCATTTTAAAGCCAGTTGTTCTGTCCTGTTGACACAAATATGGCACAGCTCAAAAACTGGAAGATAGATTTCATATGAACCCCAAATCCAAGACTTATGAAATAAAACGACAGACACAAAACTTAACACTTTCTCTGGAATTTTATATTATTTTAGTTCATTTTATTAACGTGCAATACAGTTTCAGTTTTTTTTTTTTTTTTTTTTTTAAATTACAGATCACGAAAATATCTTTTCACACCTAGTTTTTGTCAGTTAGTTTTTATGAGCAACAATACCCTTTATTTGGAACTGGAGCTGTTCTGTGAAGGTCTTGTTGCAGTCACTGTGCAGACTGTGCAACACTGAAAAACATGATTGATTCCTGTTTATTGAAAAATTATATCGTGCTGTATCAAAGCTGATTATCTTCCATGTCTATCGCATGTTGCAGAATCGCCTGCACTGTGATTCTGCCGTTATCGTGGGTTAAAGTATCGTGATGATATCGCGCTGCCGGCTCCTGAACTCGACCTGGACGATCAGCTGAATCCTGCCGCCTCAGCAGGGCAGCGATACGCCGCTCATCTGCCCAGATCATCAGCGATTATCAAGTTACCGCCGCAGTCCAGAGAGTGCCGGCAGCAGGAGCCACATCAGGCTGTTTTCCGCAGACGGAGCCAGGCAGGTTTGCCAGAGGCTCGCCGTGGGCTGTTGCCAGGCAGAACGAGCTCGCTGGCAGCGCCAACAGCAGCTGCAGCCACAGTCACTAAGAAAGAGTTTGTCCTCAGGCCAGGAGGAGACTGTCCTGCTGTAACCCCTCACCGGTCCGATGGCACACCGGCGGGCTCTCAGAGACTGCAGAGGCTCAGCTTTAAAGTCAGGCATGTTGTGTTTGGCTGTCGGCAAGGCGGCTAAACATCACTCCAAAGTTTCCCTTGACCTCTGACCTCCAGATGTGTGAATGAAAATGGGTTCTCTGGGCAGCCACGGCTCTCCCCTTTGCAGACATGCCCACCTTCTGCTAATCCCATGCAGTTTGGGCCCCAAAGCCTGCAGTCCACCTGTGTTCTTGTGGCCTGTTGAAAAATGGTGTGTGTGTGTGCAGACTGGGGCCTAAACAGTCTTGGAGCTGCATCACTTGGCTTTGACTGGAAAGCTGAGACTCTTGTGGATTCAATGAGCCACATTTGTTCTCGCACAGTTATAGTTTGTCAGCACACACTCTCCAAAGTGCCCCTGTAGAACATGGTGAGGATGGGTGGTGTGAGGCTGTCTCTCTTCAGTCTTTGTAGGAAGTGAAGACTTTGTTGTGCCTTCTTCACAACAGAGTTGGTGTTGGTGGTCCAGGATAAGTCATTGGAGATGTTCAGGCCCAGAAACCTTGTGGTCGTGACTCTCTCCACCTCAGAGCCATCAATCAGTAGGGGGCGTCAGTGAGTGGGCCTCCTCCTCAGGTCAACGACCATCTCCTTTGTTTTGTCCACATTTAAGGACAGGTTGTTGTTTTTGCACCAGCTCACTAGATGCCTCACCTCCTCTCTGTATGCTACCTCGTTGTTGTTGCTTATGAGGCCCACTACAGTGGCGTCATCCGCAAACATGATGACAATGTTGGAGCTCGGTCATGCTACAGCTACAGTCATGAGTGAGCAGCGTGAACAGCAGTGGACTAAGCAGTGGACACAACCCTGGGGGGCTCCTGTGCTCAGTTTGATGGTGTCCAATGTCCTGCTGCTGATGTGCACCGAAAGTCCAAGATCCATTTGCAGATGTTGGTGTTGAGGCCTAGTGTGGACAGTTTGTTTACTAGCTGCTGGGGGATGATAGTGTTGAATGCGGAGCTGAAGTCAATAAACAGCATTCTGACATATGTGCTTGGGTTGTCCAGATGTGAGAGTGAAGCATGCATTGCATAAGAATTAGCATCAGCAGTAGAGCAGTTGGGACGGTAAGCAAATTGTAGTGGGAGGGAGGAGTGGATGTGACTCTTGACCAGTCGCTCAAAGCACTTCATCGTGATTGGTGTCAGTGCTACTGGACGATAGTCACTGAGACATGCTGGTGATGACTTTTTTGGCACAGGGATGATGGTCGTCTTCTTAAGGCTCTCAGGGACTGAAGCCCAATTCAGTGAGATATTAAATATGTTTGTCAGAACATCTGCCAACGGACCAGCACAGTCTCTGAGCACACGCCCGGCACGGCATGTTGTCTGGGCCAGCTGCTTTTCGTGGGTTGACTCTGGGTAACGTCCTCCTGACGTCAGCAGCGGTCAGATGAAACACCTGTTCCTCAGGGGTTGGTGTGTAGCTTTTTCAGGCTGTGTGCTGTTAAGAGCCTCAAAGCGTGCATAAAAGCCATTCAGCTTGTTGGGAAGGTTATCTTGGCTATTGTGTATTTGTGGTGTTACCTTGTAGTGTGTTAGTAACCGGATGCCCTTCCACATACGCCTGGGGTCCTTTTCATCACAGAAATGATTGTGAATGTTCTGTGCATACTGCCGTGTGGCTTTCCTGATGGTTTTGGGCAGCTGTGCTCTGGCTGACCTGAGATCCTCCTCGTCTCCAGATCTGTAGGCTGCATCTCCGCCTCTGAGCCAAGCATGGACCTCAGCGGTTAGCCACGGCTTGTGACTGGGGCGTGTTGTTACCACCTTGGTAACAGCAAAAGTACAGCAGTATTCTCGGGAAAATGCAGTTCAGTATGACAAGTAGTTCACTGTGAAGAACGGCTCCTTTCAGAGAGTTAGATTATCGATGCATTAGGTTAATGCAGTGGTTCCCAACCCAGTCCTCAAGGCCCCCCTGTCCTGCAGGTTTTTGTTCCAGCTCTACTCTTGCACACCTGACCCAATTAAGGCCAATGTACCTTCATGCATGCTCTCTTCAGGTAGATCTGTTTCAGCCAATCAGCATGCAGCCCTCAAATGGATCAGGTGTGAAAGAGTAGAGCTGAAGCAATAACCTGCAGGACTGGGTTAGGAAGCACTGGGTTAATGTATCGGTAATCTAACTCGATTTAATCAGTAAGAAGTATTTTAAACTGCTCTGAACTCTAAACTGCTCCACATCCTTCTGGCTGGTTTACTCTCTAAAGATGCAGGTCATCTGATGTTTGTGCACGGAAAAGCTTCTCCTGCGCAGGAAGCAGTAAGTCCAGCCATCAGAGAGATGCAGGGCAGGGAAGAGTTCAGCATCTCGGTGAGTGGACGAGGCTGCGGCTCACGGAGCGAGTCACCTCGGGTCAGGTTCTCTCTCTTCTTGGAAAGCCGTCTGTTTGTGCCAAAGATGTTTTGGCAGCTCGGCTCACATTGGACTGATATGTGTGACTGGATCTCCGCTGACAGGCTGCTGACAGGAAGAAGAACAGCCTCTAATAATAGTCCAAACCAGGTCAGGCAGGGTCCCTCCGAAGGTGTGTGTGAGTGTGTGTGTGAGTACGTGTGAGGACACGGAGCGACCGGGTTCGTTACGGTCACTGTTGTGTGTTTGTGTGAGTAACACGACCGCGTTGTTTGTGTGTGTTAATGTGTGTTTGCATAGTGATGAGTTTATTACATGAGGGATGTGAGGGTGCGAGCGCGCGGCGAGGTGGCGTTTGACTTGCGCTGCGTTCCAGAAAGCTCAGGAAATCGGAATTTCCCACGTTGGCAAATCATAATCACGAGCTCTGATGCTTCAGGTCGTTTCAAAGTCAGAGGCCAGAGCTCAGTGGCCGAGTCTCTCTGCTGTTACGGCGCCTCCTGCTGCTGCTGCGTTCACTCTGCTCACAACTTGGAGCTTAGAAACCCTGACATTCACAGAGCAAACTGCGGAAAAAAACATGCCAACATTTTATGTAAATAAATATGTGAGCATCAGTATTCGCTTTAGTAGTCAATAAACATACTGACTCGGTTCTTACCAGAAATATCCTGCATTTATCTGGTGATGCAGTTTCTCCTCAAGGCTCTTTTCTGCAGTCACAGCTGCCCTCTTCAGGCCAAATTTGGTAACTGCGTCTGACACCAGGCATTAAAAGCTGCTGGACTTTCTGATCTAATACTGTTGATATGTCACTTTCATAAGATTTTTTTTAAAAAATTCAGATGGCAAAGTAGCCACATAGATTACCAAAATGTGACTGGTTTATCCAAATAAAACAAGACATCTTCTTGTTATACCTGAAATATGACCTGATGTCCCACCAGATTTTCACTATCAATTGTTTTTCTCAGTTGCTGATCCATCAGGAAGTGGGGACACTAACATTTTGTCAGATTTCCTACGTTTATACAACGTGCAAACTTCGCGCTTCCCGACCTGAGCGTGACGTCAGAGGAAAACAGCCGCCATGTGAATGTGGTTCATGGAGTATTACTTAACATCGACTAAATCCCAAAGTGTAAAAACACAAAATCTGAAATGCACTGGCAGCTGTTTGTTCACTCAGTAAAAAACAGGCAAAACAACTTTCTCATAACTTTTTTTATTGTGTAAAAAAATGTAAAGTGAGTCATTTATTTGACACCTAAATGTTAATACTTTTCCCACAATCATGCTGCCAGAAATTGCACAATGTATTATTAAAAAAAACACGTCATGAAAGTTAACGTCTACATTTCTTTGTCGTACATATATAGATCTATATATGTGTGTATATATATGCATACATATGTATATGCATTTATATATATATATATATTATTTAAACATTCGTGTATGTTTTGACGGAGCTCAGTAAACGTCAGCTTCACAGCACGAGCATGTGGACCGGATGGGACGTTACAGTACAGGCAGGTTTTCTTTTCAGCGAGGGACCCAAACACTGAGCCGGTTCAGACCGGTTTAGACCAGTTCAGATCGGTTTGGACCAGTTTGACTCAAAACGCCAAAGCTCTGAGTTTTCATCCATAGTGGCACAGACGCTGAAAAAAAAAAAAAAATAAATAAAATAAAAACACACAGTTCTGAGGCCTGTGATGCAGCTTTCTGTCTCTAACAGTCGAGGCTTTTCAAGACAAAACATGTTTATATTCAATTATATATATATATAAAAAAACTGTGGTTCTCTGGATAAAAGTGCCAACCAAATGTCATGTTGTTAATTTCAGTTTCAATTTGCTGAGATGTTTTTTTTTTTTACCCATCGTCTGCAGAGTTTTGTGCAGACTTCCTGTCAAGTCAACATGTGCTGATCTAATTTTTTTTTTTCCTTTTTAGCGGTCAGGTTTGTACGATGGTGTATTATGGAGTCGAGGGAGGAAGGGGTATAATAATATTCTGGGAAAAAACTCAAAATTTCTGAGATCAAGGTCGAGAAAAAACAAATTTACGATTAAAAAAAAAACAAACAAAAAAAACTTCTAAATTGGCCCAGGTCACGTCAACATCTCTAATTTTTTTTTACCTCAGCATTTTTGAGTTTTTTCTTTCAAAGTTGCGACTTTATAATCTCAGAAGTTTCGGGTTTTTTCTCATAAATTTGTGAGTTTTTTCTTGTAAATCTACCACTTTAATCTCAGAGAATATCCAGGTTTTTATCTTGTAAATTTATGACTTTAATCTCGAAATATTACCCTCCACTCCTTCCCGGCTTTGTAATTTTTGTTTCTGTACAGTGGCCTTAGTATGCCGCTGTAGATTTCTACCATAAGTAATACATTTTAAAAGCTCTGAGTTTTGTTCCTCGGATGTTCTTCCGGCTCAGACTGAACTCCTCCTCGTGGTCCACGTTACAGTTTTGGGTCCCAAACCACAGTGTAAGAAACGCTGCCATTTAGTTAGACATGTTAAAACCCACAGAAAAATTTTATAAAAAACCCATAAAATCATCCTTCCCACGGTTGACATGCACATGGAACGCCACACGTTAAAGGGGAACGCCGCTGAATCTCAGAGCTCACACACGTCGGTTAATCCCAGATAGATTACATGTGAATTCCTGAATTGAGCGGCTTGCCCCTTTAAGACACACATGAATAATTTTCTCCACGTATAAATCTGCTGCAAACATTTGTGTCCAAAATACAAGAAGTACAAGAAGAGAACAGCGTTTTTCTCCACCAGGTCACAGTCAGTTTGTCAAAATCATCCCACTCTGAATAAAAAGATTATCAAATATAAATGTATATATGTGAGTTTATATAGAGACAGACAGACAGACAGACAGACAGACAGAGAGATAGATAGATAGCACCATAATACAAAGACAACGTAACGTTATTGGGTTTTCACATACAAAAAACGAAAAAAAAACAGGCACAAACACCACATGTTGTACAAGTGACACACAAACACACACACGCGCACACACACACACACACACACACACACACACACACACACACACACACACACACACACACAGATACTGCAGTTGAGTCCAAGTAATAAAATTATATAAAGGCTACTAGTGACATGTACAAGTGCACAAGATGCTCAGACTGATGCAAGCGCAATGAGTTGGGTTTAACACACACACGCGCACACACGCACGCACACACACACACACACACACACACACACACACACACACACACCAGAAGTTCTTCATGTTGTACACTGCGAGCCCTCACACTTGGGTTGTGCGTTTTGTCGCCTGTCTCTCGTGGAGCCGAGGGGATCCGAACGCAGCGTGCCGCCTTCAAAGAAATCCAGATTTGATTAGATCAAATCTGATCAGAGCAGGTCAGATTAGACTAGATCAGATTAGATTTGACCAGTTAAGATTAGATCAGTCTAAATCACAATGGATTAGATGACATCAGATGACATTAGATCAGATCAAATTAAATCAGATTAAATCAGATCAGATTAAATCAGAACAAATTAAATCAGATCAAATGAAATTAGATCAGATCAAATTAAATCAGATTAGATGAGATTACGTCAAATGATATTAAATTAGATCAGACTGAATCAGATGAAATTAAATCAGATTAGATTCGATGAGATAACATCAAATGAGATTAAACTAGATAAAATGACTACATCATATCAGAGCAGATTAAATTAGGTTAGATGAGATTAAATTAGATAAGATTAAATCACATTAAAATAGATCATCTGAGATTAAATCAGATCATAATAAATGAGATTAGATTAAATTAGGTCAGCTCAAATTAAATTAGGTTAGATTAAATCAGATGAAATTAAATCAGATCATGGTGGATGTGTAACAACAAATGAGATTAAACTAGATAAAATGACTACATCATATCAGAGCAGATTAAATTAGGTTAGATGAGATTAAATTAGATAAGATTAAATCACATTAAAATAGATCATCTGAGATTAAATCAGATCATAATAAATCAGATTAGATTAAATTAGGTCAACTCAAATTAAATTAGGTTAGATTAAATCAGATTAAATTAAATCAGATCATGGTGGATGTGTAACAACAAAACAATGTCCTAAGTAATGCCGTTAAATGATACACAACCCATTTACAGTTTGGACAGTCACATCGTTACCGCTACGTTAACGAGTGAATCACTATGACTTTCAATTAGTTGTTTCTTCATGTTTCCAGCATTTTCCCAGTGGAGCCCAGTTTTTCAACCATACTGGGATGAAATCAGGGATGTGAGTGTGTCGAAAAATCTCTAAACATGTACTGGGGGCCAGTTTTGGCCCCCAGTACATGTTGACTTTAGTTTATTAAGAGCGAACCATGCTTTAGTAGGTATTTTTTATTTCCTCATTCATGGCAGTGATTATAAATTTCGGTTTCTTGTTAATGCATTTTAGCATTAAAGCATTTTAATGAATCAATTAAAAAAAAAAACACCAAAATATGAGATTAGTTTTTTGTTTAGGATTTTTTTTTCTTAAAGTTTACGGTTTCGATTGCATGTGCGTGTTTATTAAACAGTCGCTGATGTTACAGCACAGTGGTGGCGTTTGGTCTGAGTGTCGGGGTAACCTCAGCCGGGCGGGGTCACAGGCAGCAGACAGGCAGAGCTGCAGATCAAATCAAACACACACCAACTCATTTTACAGAACAGCAGTTTGAGGTCTTAAAGGCACACACACACACACACACACACACACACACACACACACACACACACACACAGAGGGCAGAATTAAAGGGAATTAAATAGACTATGACATGTTTCCCCTTTTTTCCGGAAACACAAGTTAGTGTAAAAAACTAATAATAATAATAATAATAATAATAATAATGGCACATGTATTCTGACGTTTTTGTTCAAGCTCTCAGTTTTCCTCAGACGAAACAAACACTTACACATCGTAAAGAAACGAGTGAAAATTCAGTCGTTTTAATCCATTAAATGTAGGAAAACACCAACACTAGGGGGCAGACGGGAGTTTTTTTTTTTACTAAGAGCACGACAGCGACGAGCGCAGACACAGACGTCCAATCAGAGAGCGAGGTGAGGAGGACCAATCAGGAGGGAGAGAGAGAGAGAGTGCCTCTTTTTTTTTTTTTTTGGTTTGCCGATGTTATTTTCTCAACACTGAATCACAACTTTACATCTAAAACCTGCTGCTGCGCCGCCCCCTGCTGGTTCAAACAGGCACAACACCCTGCCTGGCTAAATCAAAAATAAATAGTAAAAGTGCACAGCAGATATTTTTTTTCTTTACATTTGGTGATAATTCGCTGTTTCCTTCATTTCTTTGTTTTTCAGTTTTCCGTCCGTGTGATTCAGAGTTGATTTGCTCTTTAATCTCAAAGTTAAGAGAAAAATTTCCTCCCAAACTAAGCGCCTTCGGTTTTCAGCGTCTGCGTCGGTCGTATCGCCTCGACCAGATTTGACGAGCTTCTGCCAAAAAACAAAACAAAACAAAACAACACAACAACAACAACAAAAAAAAAAGCGAAAACTGATCCTGCTCTCAAACTTTTACACGATTTTTTCCCCAGCAGCTCCAGAAAGCAGAGCAGTGTGACCTGTGCTGGAAAAAACCTCGACCAGACTCTGAACGCACCAGTGTTCATTTTGACCAAGGTCACTATCGATCACAAATAACAGAATAACAAAAGTTAGGTGTGAACAAACATATTTGTTAACTAAAATACTAACTAAAAATAACACTAACACTAAGAAAAACTAAACTAGCAAATTGTGATTCGTTCTATTCATGGGCCGAACACTTTAATTACTTGCTTGTATTGCAGAATACTTCCCAAAATCTCTCGGTTAACAATCATTATCACTGATACTGACAGTGTGATGCAGCAAATAAAAAAATAAATAAATAAAAATAGGCCAGGTATTTCAGCCTATGTGACTGAACTGATTTTGCACACACTAATAACAGTAAAAGTATTTGCTTATTTTTGAGATAATAAAGGGCTGAAACCCTTTTGTTTTGTGCTGGTTCATCATCATTATTATTAGTACTATTAATAATTTACTTCTTCATAAATATTGACATAATAGTGACATGGTAAAAGGTTAGAGACATGAGTTTTTGCACATTGGTTGGAAGTTGTTGCTGGCCGATTGGGGCCAAGAAATTTGACCCCAATCGGCCGGATGACGGCGCTATAATTAAAGGTAAAATTTTTTAACTTGAAAAATTGAGCCCGATTTACACGAAATTTGGTAGACATCGATCCTCACTCTACTAATTTGCCTCAAGAACCCATAAGATCCGCCATAATGAATTTTTTGAAAAACACATTTTTGACGTCTCCTCCTTGGCCGTAGGTCCGATTCCTTCGAAATTTGCTGCGGATCATCACTGGACCGAGCTGATCCAACGCTGCATAAGGCTCGTTGATATCTTATTGTGTTGTCAAGACAGTGACCAATGAACTTCAGGAGTGGTGTGGCTCTGCACATAAATGGACATAAGTCAACAACTGTTGGATCAATCAGCACAAAACTGGCAGGATACGTCCACATCAGCACCTGGAACATACCCTGAAAGTTTCATTGACATCAACCACTAGGGGGCACTACAAATGAAACTGGCAGCAGGATCTGGCCACATCAGCACCTGAAACAAACCCTCAAACTTATTTTAATGAAGCGGCTGAAGCTTTCAACCTCTAATGATCTCTGTTGGCTTGAACCTCAGAAGGGCCAGCTGCAGATATATTTTTAGTTGACAGATATTTTAGCCTAAATGAACACTGGTGTGCACGGCTGAGTCGGTCCAGGCCGCTCCCATCGACCCTCCAGACGACCGGACGAACACGTTAACACCGACCACGACGATCCGCATGACATCAGCATGCCGACGACCAATCACAGCACCTGTTTCAACCACAAAACCTTTCAACACCAACCACAAAACCGTTCTATATCAATATTTCTCTCTATATCTATACGCCTGGGTCTTGCTCTTGCTTGTGCTTCCACAGCTGCAGCAAACGCACCGTTCACAGACAGCGACAGGAAGTGTCAGCGCAAAACGCCCGAGTGATCGCAACGAGAGCGACTCCTCGGGAACGCTGCGTCTTTTGGACCTCAGAGCGAGCCCAGATATTCACGAGTGACAACACCAAACACATCCATATTGTAAATACTAGACAGGCCTATGTTTCAGCCGGTAACATGCGTCTAGATTTTGTCAACACTAGTTTCTAAAACGCAGCAAAAGTCGGCTGGTCACCTGCATCGCCTTGGAGACGCTCATCAGAGTCAGACTGGCCCATCCGCAGCACAACGCCAGCTCTACTCGATTCCATTTCTATGCTTACATCGTTTCGTAAGGTTTTGTGAAACGAGGTCAAACCCTAACATGCAGATTACAAAGCGTGTGTGTGCAGGAATAAAACAAAGCTGCCATTCGTCCGGCATGAATCAGGATAATTTTCAGCAGTTTTATCGTCAGACGACTTCCTGTTTCTGGTCCCGCCTCCTTCACTGAACCCGTTTCCTGCTGGGAAAACACAGTTCTGCCACTTTCCCCTGCAGTTTCTTCCGTTCTGTGTTCAGAATCGCCTGCTAACGTCTGCAGAACGTTCCAGCTGCATAGTTTGTGGATTTTATGCACGCAAGAAATGCCCGGATGTAAAGCAGAGTCACGAGATGTTTTTTTATTTTATTTTTTGTTTGTGACGTGAGTTTACTGGTTATACTCAACCTCCCAGAATGCATTTCGTCACTTCAGACCGTGTGGATGTTTCTCTGCGCTCAGCTGCACTGCAGAGAATGTCACTGTGGCCGGTTAGCAGGAAGTCGCTGGGAAAGACGCCGCACATCCTGCCTTCAAAATAAAAGCACCGGTCTTGGATATAATGTTATGACGAGTTATCTGTGAATAGGGTTGTCACGAAACCAGAAATTCAGTAGACGATACCAATACTAGTGATTTTCCCTGATTCTCGAAAAATAAAAAAATTAAACAATAAAAAAAAAAAAAAACTTTACTTCAACATGCACTCCTTTATTATAATCTGTTGAAGATTATGGTATCTTTTCAGGTATTTTGCATAATTTTATTGGACTTTACGTGAAATCCCTCCATCCACGACTCTCACCGTGTCTCTTTTGGACGAGCCGAGGCAGAGCTGCCGTCTTTCACATGTTTGTCTCTTCTTCTGTGCACACTTGAACGCGTGAAAATCGCATGTATAGCGCCCCCATCAGTTGCGGAGGAATATGTTACTTCCCGCTTGAAGGCCAAATCAAACATCCGGTACCTTTGTTGTCGTAGAAAAACGGGTACCGTCGTATTTTTTGGGGACTATTGGCATCGATTTGGTACTGAAGTATCAGTTCTCGATTTATGAGGCAGGCTTTTATTTTGTAAAGAACCAGAAGTGTGCGTATTTTGCAGCTTGGCAAGCTCGAGAGTCGTTTGGCGTCTCCGAAAACATCCGAGCAAATTTCCAAAAAGCCGTCATTTGGATAAACCGATCACATTCTGCTGATCTACACGGCCGCTTTGTCACCTGAAAAAAAAAAAAATTAAGTGTCAAAACAAAAACAATATCAGCTTTTACATCCTGGTCTGGAGACCCGATTTCGCGCCGGTCGGTATGAAATGCATTCTGGGATACTTGGCAGTATGCCGGTGGCAGCAGACTGCCGGCTGGACGTCCTGCAGACTGCGGGGTGCGTCTCCGGCGGGACGTCAGCAGGCGATTCGGACGCAAGAAACGTCAGGAGCGCGGCCGGCGGCTTCGACGAGCGTCTCCAAAACTGAAGCTGAAATTTTAAAAAAGTGACTCAGCACTTTTGTCGCATGGAGTTCCTGAGAGTTCATGCTAACCTTACTGTTATTTCATACTTTTTTTAAAATTATTATTATTATTACAGTTAGTCGTATATTGAGGGCTACAGTCTGTTCCTGCTGGGCGGAATAAGAATCATATCATGAGCAGCTAATCACAACATTTCAATATTAATTTATTTTAATATTATTACAGTTAATCTTTTAGTGTTAGATCTGAAATATTTACGTATAGTTATATCTTTTCTTCTGTGCTCTTTTTGTAATTGCAGTGACTCAGCACAAACACTCATGCTACTATAAGGTGCTTTACATAAAAACATCAATTAAGCTATTTTGTGATAGCATACTTTCTGTAATTGTTTAAAAAAAAAAAAAATTCTGCAACTGTTTAAATTTCTGCAATCCATCTCTGATATGTATTTTTTTTTTTTTTAAAGTACTATCAAATTAACATTTTCTTAGTCATCAGCTATACTCTTTATAATTATTCTTTGTGTTATAATCTCTTTAACAATCTACTGGTTTTGATTTCAGTTATAATAAATGTAAAATTTCCTTTTATTCCCTATTTAATAAAAAGTATTTTAGTGAGGTATTGATGTGATTCCACCACCACGAGAGCGAGTGATGGACCCTAATAATTCCTTTCTGGACTGGTTGAACACCTTAATGTATTTATGTTTAGTGTTTTTTTTCTTTTTTTTTTTTTTAAATGGAGGGAATAATGACTCAGCTGTTTTCCCTCAGCACCTTGCTTCACAGTCACATTTAAAGCGGACGCGTTTTATTTTCCTCACAAAACTTTACGTCTAAAATCCTCGGTTCTCCGGTGAACACCGTCACACACTCGTCACCGATCGCTTAGTGCAATTTTCCACGGACACGTTTCAAGCTCTGACCATTCGGGGTGCAGACGTGTCGCTGCGTCTGAACTCACACCGTTACAGAAAACCGCTGAACTACACACACACACAAACACACACACACGCACTTTCTGCTTGTTTTTTGTTTTCGCTGTGGTTTTGAGTTTCGTGGCGTCGTGACGGGAGGTTGGTACCAGAAAGGTTTGGTCTGTTTGTTCAGCACAGTGTCCGAGCCACACACACACACACACACACACACACGCTGTCAAACACCCTGTTTCCAAGTCACTCCTAATCATCCACGTTACACAGTATTTGCTATGATTAACACGTTGGACTGCTGACCCTCGAACGCATCACGCAGAAACACACGGACAACAAAGATCTTGGCGTTGAAAAATCACCGTACAAAAGTTTTGTCTTTTTTTGTTTTTCCACTTTTGATCCCTTTTTTCTTCCAGGACCCAGAGACAAGCAGCGGTGCAAACAGCCACCGTCCTCATCGCACCTCTTCCTCCCCTTCTTTCTTCCTCCTCTTCTTAAACTAATTTCTCAGTTCAGGTCGTTTTGCTGATGAGCGCGGATCACCGCTGTGAAACCCAAACCACAAGTTTGTTTGGTTGTTGTTGTTTTGTTTTTTTTTTTCCAGGGGAAAAGAGGGAATCAGATGGTCAGGAGACAAAGAGTGATGTTTCTGATGAGAAGAGGGAAGGAAAGACCGAGGGTGAGATTGTTTTTGATGCCAAATGGAGCTCAGAGGGGTGGAGACGGCGATGCAGGATGGAAGTGAGCGCATCTAGGAGATAAAGCAGCTCCAACATTTTGAAAGCGAGGCGGCCGGAGAGAGCGACGGTGAAGATTCAATGGCAAACATGTGCCGCTGTGAATCCTTCAAAACTGTTTTTCAGCTTCAGAACGGTGCAGTTTACAGTAAGGACAGCCGGCCCGGAGTTATGTTCGGGTTCTGGTAGGGTTCAGGTCGGCTGTTTCAGGTGGTTACCCAGCGATGGAGGACGAGCAGAACCTGCGGCTCAGGTCGGGTTTGGACACAAAAAGCCTGTCGGGTTTGGGTCGGCCTCGGTTCCTACGCTCCCGTCTCGGCTCACATTCGGACAAAAATATGCGTCTCGATCCGAACTCCAGTGTGGTTTGCTGATCCAGATCAACTCCAAACTGATTTTGGAGAAGAAAAACCCCGGTGAGGAGTTAACGGGTCAAACCCGGAGGACGAGTCACTCGGTGGGTAAGAACCCAAATCCAAACCACCTCATGAGTTTTCTGCTTGATCTGATCGGTAGAAAGAGGTTTTCCAGCCCGAAGGAACCTCAGCAGATGTTCAGATGAAACTGACGGCTGGTCTTCAGAACAAGCCGACTGTGAGGAGAGAAAGAGAGGGATGGAGGGATGGATGGATGGATGGAGGGATGAGGAGGAGGATGGATGGACGGACGGGTCTTAAGGCTCCTGACTGATAAAGAATTCTGCAGAAGGGCCGTTGGTTTCCGTTTCAGTCTTTTCAGAGTTTAGCTCCGCCCGCTCGGCGCTCTCCTCCTTCACCTCCGCACCTGGAGGGAGAGAGGAGACAGTGGGTGCGCTTGTTTAAAGCCTCCGGGTGACCGGACGGGTGGAGTTTGGACTTGATTGAAAGCAGAAACTGCATAAAACAGTGGCTACAAACTCTTCTTGATGTGATTTACCTGGAGTGGTCGTCAGCTGGGATACTAAAGCTAAACCGACGTATCAGTCGTGTGGAAAAAAGCCACAGACGATATTAAAAAACTACAGTCATGACCTCTGAGTGTATCTGTATGCTGTGTGTATCTGTACGGTCTTGATTGTTATATAGGTGTGTGAGTGTGTTATCGTGTATGGGTTATTATGTGTATGTATGTGTGAATGTAACGTATAAAAATGGCAGTACAGTGGTCCCTCGCTATAACGCGGTTCACCTTTCGCGGCCTCGCAGTTTTGTGGATTTTTTTAGTGCAATTTTGCATGCTTTTTTTTTTTTTTTTTTTTACAGCGCATTGTGTTCTGCATCCTGATTGGCTAAGGGCCTGTAGACCACTGTCAATCAATCTCCTCTGTGGCAGGAGGTTTTGATCTTTGGTTTCATTCTATAATACTGGACTTATTTTTCCACGAAGGTTTGAACTTTGAGAGTTTAAACAAGAGAGAAAAGTGAGAAAATGTTAACGCCTGTCTGAGAAAAGTGTATAAAGTGTGTAGTGAGGGGTTTTACAGCCTTAAAACATCTAGAATAATTGTAAAAAATAAAGCTGACTACTTCGCGGATTTCGCCTATTGCGGGTTATTTTTAGAACGTAACCCCGTGATAAACGAGGGACCACTGTGCTTTAATGCTGAATATAATTGTATATTTGAACTGAAGCTTTAATAAAAACAGTTGATAACAAAATAAATAAATAAATAATAATAATAAACTGAATTCTGTGAGGCTGATCAGGATCAGGATCAAAATGTTTGTTAAAATGTCAAAATGTAACAAAGCGATGCGAGAATCACTCGTAATGAGTGTGTGTGTGTGTGTGTGTGTGTGTACCTGCGCTCCCCTCAGTGTCAGGGCAGGTCTCCGGCTCCGCTGAGGTCGGCTGAGCCGCCGAGGCGGGAGTGGGGGGTGATGGGTAGTCGGGTGGGGTCATGTTCTCGTCTCCTGATAGGTTCCTGGGAACGCCCGTTACCACGGCGCCCGACAGGCTGACGGGCCGTTTACCGATTGGAAACTTCCTCTCTGAGGCGAACGGACAGAGAGACAGACTGACGGACAGATTCTGTTTGTTTTTGTCTAAGAGCCCGAACACCGTTAAATTTCCTCTGGGATCAATAAAGTATCAATATGTCTATCTAACGAGCACACACACACACACACACACACACACACACACACACACGCACGCACACGCTTCAGTCGTGTTCCTTCTAGTACTGAAAGTCCATTCATCACTTCCTACTTAAAGAGGTTAATCAATCGATTTGTTGATTGACAGAAAATGAATCGATCAGTCATTATCATTTAGCTCATTTCCCCTCGGTGATCAATAAAGTATCTCTGATTCTGATTATCATTTTGATGAATGATCGATAAGATGCTCAGACTGTCCTCCTGTCCTCTGATCATGTGATTATAAAATCAATATTTAGATCAGACTTTGTGATTATTTATTAACAAACACACAAGACAGATGTTATTTTTTTCTGTGTGTTTAAATATGATTCTTTTTGCACAAACACACGTTAAGCTCGTTTACCTCACACACGCTCCACACTTCACACACACTCCACACTTCACACACACTCCACACTTCACACACACTCCACGTGTGACACGACGACTCAAATCTCTGAACCGAGTCGTTTTTAACGTTTCTCCTCCAGCAGAGAAACTTTGATTAATCATTAATACTGACCCGATCAATTATGCAGAATTAGGCTGGATGCACATAAATAATTCAGGTTATTAAGCAGAAATGCACAGGAGGACAGAGCTTATTTATTATGAAAAATATACACACATTTACACACACACACACACACACACACACAGAGAGGGAGAGTGTGTGAGACTTACTTTTCTTCTGTCCCTTGTACTGCTGGGATTTCTTCCTCTGTTTGGACGCTCCTGCAGGCAGATCCCTGGAGCCTGCAGCGCGCGCACACACACACACACACACACACACACACACACACACACACACACGCAGTAAGTAGCTTCACTGATGGGAGAGAGTGACCTCAACCATCTTGTCAGTTCAGTATCAAACCTCGAGGCTGATGACAGGGTTAGGGTTTGTATTTTTCTGTGCTGGCGGATCAATATTCAATCATTAATTATCACATTTTTGCTGAAACGACTGGCTGATTAACTGGTTAGTTGATTGACAGAAAATGAATTGATTATGTAAAGGATAATCGACAACAAGATGGTCGCCCGCAACTTTTATTTATCCTGCTTATTCACCGCGGCTTTTTCTAGAATCCAAGACGAATCAAATGCAGAGACGAACCTCCTTCAATCGATCAAGTACAAAAACAAAACAACGTGGCTTTACCTCATGAGAGAAGTCAATCAACTGACACAAAATAATCGTCTGTCGTTCATGACTTCACTATTTTCGCACTAATATAAAAAAAAATAATAATCTGAGGCAAAGTAGTTTTTTAGATCTGTCTCGACACCAACGACTACGGCGGCGTACCAGGGTCACTGCAGGGAGGAAAAAACACGCAGGCAGCCAAATTCATGAGCCAAAAAACTCAAAAATACTGAGTTTATAAAGTCACAAATTTACAAGAAAAGGCTCAGAAATTCTAGGATTAACATGGTAAATTTATGAGCAAAAAAAAAAAATAAAAAATATTGTTTTCTTCTGAATCGGCCCGAGTCACAGCGACGTCTCTTCAGAGTCCAGATGCTGAGGAGGAGGTCGGGGTTCTGGACTCAAACCAGCAGGATTTCCTTCAGACTGGATCCCCACAGGAGGAGATTTTTTTTTTTTTTTTTTGTAAATTTGTGACTTTATAATCTCAGAATTTTCAATCGTTTTTCTCGTAAATTTGTGAGTTTTTTCATGTAAATTTACCACTTCAATTTCAAAGTTTCTGAGTTTTTTTTTTTCCTCAGGATATGCCTTAATTGACCAATCAGAGTTGAGTATTCATCACAGTCGTGTCATAAAGTCTGATAACTGAAGAGCAGCTTTAATCATTTAGTCCAAACATCGTCTGGTTTCAGCTTCTCTGCCCTCTTTTCTTTGTTTGTGTCTTAATGAGGTTAAAATAAAAGAGCGATCTGCAGATTTCACTTTGGGAAGTTGGTGGTGGTGTTTCAGACTGAGCCCCTGGCGGCGGCGGCGGCGGCGTACCTGCGGTGACGGCGGGCGGCTGCAGCTGGTAGCCGGTCAGCTGGCACCAGCCGACGGGGTAAAGGTCGGGCGACTCGCAGTCCACCCACTGGTCGTACTCGTCCTCCCAGCCGTCAAAGTGGATCCGCAGCAGCCGGTGCACGATGCGCGTCACCGTGGCGACGCAGACCAGCCGCGGCTCCATCAGGTCCACCGCCTCCAGCTTCATGCCGGGGCGAAAGCCGTGGTTCGGGACCTCCTGGACGGACGGACGGACAGAGGGACAGAAGGTCAGTGTGAGGAAAACATCCACCGTGTTGTTCCAGTGCACAGTGTTGTGAAAAGGAATTTCCCCTAGCGGACAATAAATCTAAATCTAAATCTAAATCTAAATCTAACCTAAATCAAGGAAATAAACATGTGTTTACCAAAAACATTTGTAACTGCAACAATTTCTGGGAGAAAGGGTGTGTTGTGTATTTTATGTATTTTCTAGAAAAACTCCAGGGGTGCCAATACTTTGGTCCATGACTGTACATCCGATATCGGCCAGGTTAATATTTTTGGGTTTTCCTCAGCACACAGGCCCTATTTCAGTGTGTGTATGTGTGTGTGTGTGTGTGTGTGCGTGCGTGTGTGTGTGTGTGTGTGTGTGTTCACCTTATTGAAGAGGCTGACGGGAGCGGCCACAGAGCTGGTCTCCCTCAGGTAGTCGAACCATCTGAACGGCAGGTTGGTGTAACCTGGAGAGAGAGAGAGAGAGAGAGAGAGAGAGAGAGAGGGAGAGAGAGAGAGAGAGAGAGAGAACCTCTTGAAAACGTTCCTGAACACTTTGATCATCATATCATGTGATTTATTTCTGGCTCTCGAGGCGGTGGTGGTGGCGGCGGCGGCGGCGACTCTGGTACCTCGGGGCGGCGTCAGCTCGATGTCGTTGATCTCGCAGAAGCCGGCGGGGAAGATGGAGGGCGAGGTGGAGTGGTAGCAGAACCAGTCGGAGCCGTCGGCCGCCTCCGAGCCGTCGATGCCGATCATCAGGTATCCATCTGCCAGGACCTGCGGGGGGGAGGAGGAGGAGGGGGGGGGATTCATTTTATCAAAGCAGTGAACTGTCAGTGCCCACAATGAGAACAAAGAGGTGTCCAGTCTTATTATTACAGTTTGTATTTTCATTCATTTTTACTTTTTGTTTTCAATCCAGTTCAGTTTCCAGAGCGGGTTGGCTTGTTTTGAGTTTAGTTTTAATTGTTTAAAAATGTTAAGATTTAGTTTAATTTTTTTAGTTTCAATTAGTTTTGTTTTTCTTATCATTATTCTCAAGTCCCAGTGTGTGTATTTCAGACCCACATGATCCTCTGTGTAGATCAGACGGCTTCAGAGCTGCTGGAAGGTTTGTTTTTTTCACTTTGACGGAGCCAGGCTAACGACTCCCATAGACTTCAAGTCTTTATGCTAAGCTAACACAGAGTGCTACCCATAGGAGCTGAACCAGTGGACGCCCAGAGGTGGAAATGATGTCCAACATCTGGTCTCAGTCTGAGGACGTCAGGAAAAAGGGGGATTTTGCCCAAAATGTTGGAATATTCCTTTAAGCTGTTTCTTGATCCCCCTCCTCCCTCATCTCTGTGGTGTGAAGGTATGAAGGTGTGAAGGTGTGAAGGTATGAAGGTATGAAGGTATGAAGGAATGAAGGGAGCCGTGGGCAGTTTACTGACATCACTGCACAGGAATTCTGAGTATTGAAGGTCTAACAGTTTTCAAACAGTTTTTTATCTTGAAGGCTGCAACACACAGACGCTTATGAAACTGTAAAACACCCACACACACACACACACACACACACACACACACACACACACACCTTCCTGACTGTAGCCACACAGATGGCAGACAGGTTCAGAGGGTCGATGGCCTCCAGCTTCATCCCGTCTTTAAACCACGAGCCGCTCTGATCCACTTCCTTCACCTGAGACACGACAAGAGAAGAAGAAAAAAAAAAACACCCGTACGTTTATATAAAGTTTTTAACAAGAAAATAAAATTAAGAAAAAAAAAATCAAGAGATATGAAGCTGGAAGATTTTTTACGTTTGACATCCAAGGCCTTTAGCAGAAAACTTTATCCAGGCTGAGTAATGACGACGGCAACAGTAGAAAAAATAAAAAATAAAAAATAAAAACATCAGAAACACCACAAGCCACCGATCCAGAGGAGGTCAGAGGTCAGAGGTCAGAGGGGTCACAGCGCCCCGATGATGCTCCTGCGACCTCAGGATGAAGACATCAAGATGTGAGAAGGTGTGTGTGTGTGTGTGTGTGTGTCTCCTTCAGGGCTCATGCTGCCATCCTGTGGTGAAACAACAGGACCTTTTGGACAAACCGACTGAGACCAAATTCAACAAAATGAGAGAAACTGCAGACGATTATTTCAACAAATCTAAAGAAAACAACTTGATTCAACATTTTTCAACACATCACAATAATTACAGCTACAGTTAAACTTTTCTTGTAATTTTAAAATATTTATTTGCTCAGTTTCAGGGGGAGTTTTTTTTTTTCAGGTAATTTTAAAAAAAACTAATTTTCCAGAAACTTTCTAGTGCATTTTTTTTTTTTTTTTTACATATTTTTTATCAGTACTTTTCCAGTGATTTTTGTGCTAATTTGCGAGTCACCTTTCTCCCTGATGTTTTTGAAATAAATCAAGTGGATCCGGTCGGGTTTCAAAGGGTTAACAGGTTTTGTCTCCATAACCTGGGCAAAGCCAACAGGACGTCGCCATGTTTGGTTCTTTTCCGCTCTCATCTTTCATTAAATAATCTTCTTTTCTTCTGCGTTTCTATTTTGTTTTCATTGTTTGCTGTTTCTGTAGCTTCAGCGGCCTTTTCACGCCACAGAACTGCACGTGATTTTTTATTTAACGCGCCGCCATGACTAAAGAAATTTACCCTCCAGTGCAAAACTTTACCTGCATTTGACAAGAGGAGGACGATCATGCATTACAGTTTTTATTACATACCTACTTTGCATTTTACATTTCTCATCATTAGTGTTTACTTTGTTCAACTTCATTTTAGAAAAGTGCTCGATAAATAAAATTATTAGTATTCTCTCTGCTAGAAAAAAAAAACATTGAATCAGTGTAACTTCCCTCCTACACACTGATAAATGTAATGCTGGTGTTAAAGGTGGATGTTTTTATTATGACTCTCCTGAGCATGATCGATCACCTCTGCATTCAATTCATATGTTTATGTCAGAGCTTCAGCCTTCAGTGATTTGTCAACACTTTTTTTTTTTTTTTTTCCTGTGACCTTCAAAGGATCTAAAGAAAAACACACCTTCATCCCTCCGGCCTGAGCTGACGAGCGAGGAGCGAAAACTAAAAATGAACATGTAAACCTTCTTAGGGGAAATGCTGTGGGGTTTCCGAGCCAGACGGGAACACACAGATGTTGTTGTTCGTTGTTGTTTGTTGTTGTTTGTTGTTGTTGTTCTCACCTTGGCGAACAGCTGTCCCGGAGCGTCCACTTGACCCTCCAGCTTCTTCGACACGTCTGCAGCCAAAACACAGAAACACAGAGACGGTTCAGTCACATGAGGGCCTTCGTTTTAACGATGTGAGCTCTGCAGAGCGGGGAGGTGCATTCAGGACGTCCAAGTTCACTTTTGGTATTTTAATGGTGGAAAAAAGGGTTTTTCCGACAGGCTCCTGGCTCTAAAGGCTTGTACTGAGTCTCTTCATGAATCCTGGCTGTGTTTTGGGCGTAACATGCAGTGAACCAATCAGACGCAACCACCCTGCCCCTGTAAATACAACAGTCAATGGAGAAATTATTGAAACTGTGGGCTCCTATAAGTATCTTGGCATCATCATTGATAACAAACTGACTTTTGAGGACAATACTAACTTGCTCGTTAAGAAAAGCCAGCAGCGTCTGTTTTGTTTGAGGAAGTTAGCCAAGTTTCAGGTTGACAGATCTTTGATGACTATGTTTTACAAATCCTTTATTGAGTCTGTTTTAACCTTTTCATTCATTTGTTGGTTTGCATCCCTCACTCTGAAACAGAAAAACTCATTATCCAGGATAACAAAGGTCAGCAGTAAAATTATTGGTTCCCAGCAAAAAACCCTCTCAGAACTGTACAATAATCAGGTTTCAAAGAAGGCCAGATCCATCATGTCCGACACCACTCACCCCCTGCACTCAGAATTTAGGTTCCTGCCCTCTGGTTCCCGCCTCAGACAACCTTTAGCCAAAACTAACAGATACAAATTCTCCTTCATACCCTCCGCCATTTCACTGCTCAACTCTGTACAGTACAGGTAGCATCATCATCTTTAGTTCCCATTTTATTCAAGTATGCACTTTTTTATTTATTTTATTTACTTACTACTGATTTTTTTTTTTTTTTTGCTACTGATTTATTTACTACTGTCTGCCTTGTGTGTCTCCTTGTAGTTGTTGTTGTACTGTGTCTGACTCTGTTGTTGTCATTGTGGTTGTTGTCGATGTTGTTGTACTGTTTTTTTTACTGCTACTGCGGCAGAATCAACTGCCCCTCGGGGACAAATAAAGGTCTTGAAATCTTGAAATCAGAGCGCCGTCTCCCGTCCCCTCTAACAGCCAGGTGTGTCCCACCTTGGTGGGCTGCTGTTCTAATGGAGGATTCTCCAGGTAAGAAGGAAGGAGACGGAGTGAAAGCTCCCGAGCAGATCAGGACTCCATCTGAGCTCCCTGAGGTGAAGCAGCGTCCCTGTGTGTGGGACAAGCAGAGCGGACGCTCGCCGGCGCCCCCTATGGAGGCCACCATCACTGTCTGATAATGAGCTTCAGACAGCAGAGAGACCTGCAGCACTGACCTCAGAGCTGCTGTTTGCTGCTCAGTGGGCCCGTCACGATAACAAATTTTGCTGTGCGATGAATTGCGTCAGAAATTATTGCGATAAGCGATAATATTGTGTAATATTGTGCTTTTAAGACATTTTTATTATTGTAATTTTGACATTTTCAGACCATTCTTTAAACTTCTATCATGATAATAAAGGCATAACGATCCAGGTACACCATTTTGAAGAGAAATAAACATTTACTCAACAAGAATATTTAAAAATGTAAACAAGGACATTTAAAAATCCAAAATAAATGAGAGAGAGACGAGGAAATCAAACACGCATGAATGTGGCAATTAATCGCGGTCAGAAAAGTTACCGACTTCATTTTTATTTATTTTATTTAAACCTTTATTTTACCAGGCAAAATTGCTTGAGATAAAAAAAAAATCTCTTTTACGAGCAAGGCCTCATTTTAAAAATTTTAAATTTACCGTGCAATTAAACCGAATTATCGCATATCGCGACAGGCCAATTGCTCAGTCACTTTCAGCCTCGAGACAGCAACGCAGCAACACTGCAGCTTTAAGAGCGACTCGCCCGCGGAGCTCAGACGGACACGAGACACTTTGCTGTCAACGGAGGAGAGGAAGACAGTCTGAGCGTCTCAGTGAAGGTGGAAGCAGACGACTGGTTGGTGTTTTTACTTGATAAACGTGTTAAACCAAATACAAACGGTGCAGACGCTCCGCCCGGCGGCCGCCTCACTGACCGGATCTCTTGAAGCGATGTCCGATGGAGCGCGACCAGCCGATGCTGTGGATCAGAGGGCTGTACATGTGGCACCAGAAGTCGTCCGTCCCGTCCTCACACTCCTCGTACACCAGCCGCAGCCGCCCGCCGATCACCTGCAGCACACACAAAAATACAAATATATTTATACACACTTCCCCCCACTAACAGACAACTGTGCCTACATGGAAGTGCAAATCACACACACACACACAGACTCTAACCTGTTCGACCAGAGCGACTCGAGTCCGGCACAGGTGAGTTTTGTCCACGACCTCGACCCGCATCAGCTTCTTAAAGGGAAACTGCATGCTCTCCTGCACCTGAGGACAGATTCAGTAAACACACTGAGGGAGAATATTCAGGTTTTAAATTTAAGACGAACACTTCAAAGTCAAAACCAGGTCCCCGTCCTCCTCGTGAGCCCCGGTCCCTCCTGTCGAATGATCCAATTCAGAGAAAGTGAAAGTGAAAGCCGCCCAACTGAAGATGCAGATTAACGAAGCAGGTAGAAGACGTCACTTTGGCTGCTTTTCTTTACACGCACACACACACAAGTTTGTGTGTGTGTAACTTTTTTCATCATAATTTTCACAAATCACCGTCATACACAGAGGGTCCAAGCTGAACTAAATGCACTGAGGAAAAAAAAAAAAGTTCCTCAGACTCTAATCTCATTGGTTAAAATCCATCTCGGCGCGACACCAAACAGCCAATCAGATGAAGGCACGGCCGCTGCCTTAATGCAGGTCAGTCCAGGCGACTTCCTGCATCACTGCTCTGACATTCTGGGAAAAAAAAACAAAAAACTTTGATATTCTCTGAGCTTTAAGTGGTAAATTTATGAGACAAAACTCAAAAATTCTGAGATTATAAAGTCACAAATTTATGAGAAAAAAAAACCTGTGAAATTTGTTTTTTCTTTTATTTTTTCCTTTGGTCAGTGAACCACATGTCTTCACTTTGCACATTTTCTTCTTCTTTAACATCAGAGAAGTTTTTTCTCACAAATTAATGACTTTAGAATTTTTGAGTTATTTCTCATTAATTTGATTTTTTATGTACATTTACCACTTAAGTCTCAGACAATTATCCCACCCCTTATATTTGTCTGTTTTCCTGACAATCCATACTAATATGCCATTGAATTATTTTTTTATTTTATTTTATTTTATTTTATTTTATTTTAATATTATTTTTTATTTTTTTTGATTTTCAGGTATTTTGTTTGGCTGATTTTCTGGTCGTTTTCTTACTTTTTCTTCTCTAATGTTCGGCTAATTTTTGTTTTATTTATTTATTTATTTTTTTGGTTGTTGTTTTTATTTATTTATTTACTGCTAATTTGCTAGTTGCTTTTCCTGCCATGTAAGAAATCAAGTGAATTTGTTCTGGTTTCAAATCACTAGACATTGCTCCTACAAAAAAATATATTTTAAAAATAAAATAAAATGTATAAGAGTGTTTTAACGTCACCACTTTGAATTTATTTGACAAATGTGACATCTGGACAATTCCATAATTAACAAAAAAACTAAAATATCTGTGTGGCAAACGTGAAGGAAAACTCAAACAAATGTGATTTTTCTCATCACAGCTGTCAGCACCAAACTCCCACAGTACAAACACTCTGATGTAAATATGTGGAGAGCAGTGTGTGTGTGTGTGTGTGTGTGTGTGTGTCTGACCTTGCTGTAGAAGTCTGGCGGCAGCGTTTTGGATCCTGTGAGTCTTTTGACCAGGAAACTTTTCCAGTTGGTGCATCTGTGCAGGATGGCTGAGGACACAGATCAGTTTGATTATTTATTATTTATCGTTTATCATTTATCATTTCGCTCTCACACACAGAAATAAACAAGAGTCTGTGTTTTGTTGTTTTCTCTGCAGGCGTGACCACGATCCTGACAAGTGAGGAGCTTCAGTGCTGAGAATCATCACTGAAACTTTTTTTCAATACAGACGACATTATAAAAAAAAAGCTCACAAATCTGAAAAAATGATGAACAAATCGTCTAAACTTTAAGTGCACACATCTTTGGCAAGGGTAACTGGTCATTATTTTTTCCTGCTGTAAATAAATTCTCAGTCCACTTCAGTCATGAAGCTGATTAATAATAGCAAGAACAATATTTTATTTATATAGCAGCTTTCACACAGGAGGAGCAGCTCAAAGTGCTTTACAATAAGGTGAAAAAAACAAAATTATATATATATATATAAAACCAGGCAATTAAAAACAAGTGTAAATAACCAGGCAATCAAGTGAAAAACAAAGAGCAGCAGCAGTAATGTCAAAAAGATTTATCAAAGACGGAGATAAAACAAAATACGATTTAGAAGCAGAAAGCTGTGCAGATACAAAGGAAGCCATAAAAGAGTAAAATATGTAAAAGAACAAAAAGAAGAAAAGCGTAAAAACAAAGGAAGACAGAAAAACAGTGAAATATGTAGGAGAACAAAATGAGGAATAAGACAAAGGAAGCGAGGCGGTTAGATAAAATAAATGTGGAACAGAAATTTTCAGCTGTGGTTTAAAAAATGTTTCCCGGAGCCTGCAGCTCTTATCGCCTCCGGGGGGGAATTCCATAATTTTGGTGGATAATTAAAAAAAAAGGCTGAGCGGCTGATTTTTTTTTTTTTTTTTTTTTTTTAATTTATGAGACGGTTTGTACTGAGATTAGCTCTCGTTTCACGTTTCTTCACCGAGGTGGAAGTTTAACCTCCTCGCTCTTTTTGCTCTTTTTTCAGGTGATTTTTTTTCACCCAGGACCTGCAGAGAGAAACAAGCGGGGTTCAAACCGACGGCGGCGGCGCTGCGGACTGACATTTGGGCGGGACCAGAGGTTTCCCCCCGGCGGCGCACCAGCCCACGGGGTGGATGTCCGGCACACACAGGTTACACCAGAAATCTCTGGCCGAGTCGCCGTCGAAGCCCTCGTACCGCAGCAGGGCCTTAAAACCTGCGTACACACACACACACACACAAACACACACACACACACACACACCAGAGCATGTCAGAGTGTGAAGGGTAAATAAGTTTCGTTTTAATTCCCTGGTACTCCTGTTTTACTCTCTCATTTTATTCTAGTTTATTATTTTATCTTGCACTTTTCAACAATCATCTACTTTTTATCTGATGTTTGGAGTTTTTATTTACTCATTTTTTAATCTATTTGTTTGTTTGTTTATTTTCTGATTTTCATGTCTTCCTAATTTTATTACCACTTTTATTTTGCTATTTTTTTTTTTTTTTTTTTTTTTGGTTTATTGTTTAACTGTGTGAAGCACTTTGTGTTGTATTTGTATGAAAAGTGCAATGTAAATAAAGTCTGATTAATTGATTGATTGATTGATTGATAGGATGCACACATGTAACGGTTAATAAACAGAAACACAGGCAGATGGCCAAGCTGACACACAACAATATGTTAATCATCATAAGTTTCATATTAGTGATATGACAGTCATGCTACAGAGAGCCTTCAGGTGGTTGTTTTCTGTGCCGTTTCTGACTGGCGACTGATGATCACTGATCAATCTGACTGCTTTTGAACCGCGCCGGGACATGAAATTTAAGAAAGGCTGCTGCTTGTGAATACTGCATGTTGTCAGTTCATACTGTAGAGACCCTCATGTTTTTAGGGGAGCTCATGTCTTGTTAAGGGGAGTTTTTCTTCACTAACCAGCTGCTCTACAGCTGGTTAATGAACAGCTGTATTTTATTTTTTATTTCTTTGATTTTTAAATTTTAAATTACAGATCAATGATAGAGACAGTGATGTGTGTGAACCATGTGTGTGTGTGTGTGTGTGTGTGTACCAGCCAGTTTGATGATGCCGGCTATCCAGTAGACTTTCATCGGCAGTCCACTGTCAGTGTTGGGGACTTCGACCCGAACCCCCTCACTGATGTCGCCCCAGGACTTCCCCATCGGCACCTGCACACACACACACACACACACACACACACACACACACACACACACAAACTTCATTAACAGTTTATTTTACTATTTTTTTCCATTTATGGCCTTCTTGCTAAAAAGAAACATGTACAAATTATACTCTGCATACTGAATCTGCATATACATATAAAAAATAAAACATACATATTTTTTAATCACAGAGCCAGCTTTACTAAGAATATGACCACTAACTAAAAATACTGAAAACTGAACATGAACAATTGACAACTAAAACCCATTAATTAGAATAACAATGATAACAATAATAATGATGATAACACTGATAATAAAAAGGGTGCATAAGTGTGTTTTTCTGAATTGTGCACGCTGATAAAAAATAAAAATGACATCATCATCATCATCATCATTAGAATACACTGTATATGGCTCTTACAACAGCGGACTATAAAAATAGTAAAGTAATGATAAACAAAACTTATATAACACACAAACTGGGGAAGACATTTGAAACAAAAGAGGTTCAGTGAATTATGACTCAAAATAATGATATAATGACACTGTGTGTGTGTGTGTGTGTGTGTGTGTGGATGTGTTGGTCCTACATGCTTGAAGCAGCTGACCGGTGCTCCCTTCACATCCCCGTCTCCTAGGTAACGGCCCCAGTCGAATGCGTCCACGGAAACTACTGGAACCAATCGGCAACATCAACAAACAAACAAACAAACAAACAAACAAACAAAAACAAACAAACAAACACACAAACAAACAAACAGCTCAGCACAAACACACATCAGCATCAGCGCTGCCATTTTGTATCCAGCAGCAAGTTACACTGCAGCGGCTTCGCTTCACTGAATTCAATTATGTATTAACCTCAGGAAAATAAAAATATAAACACAAAACAACAGCAGAAACAAACTGATCAACTTTCTGACATTCATCAATATTTTAGCAGCTCTGATCTTTTCGGAGGAAAAAACAAAACTCCTGCTCCTGCTTTGTGTGTGTAAACCATAACTCTCTGCCGTTATTATAAATTACTGTAAAATAATTTATAAATAATAAATGCTGTGCTCTGTTATATTAAAATATTGTGTAAAGGCCTCTGAAACACACATTTAAAACATTAGAAAATATTACAAATATAAACCAACACCTTTTGCTAAATTACTTGGCGATTAGCAGGTTTAAGCTGATTGGGTTTATTGATGAGGGTGAACATTTATTTAAACTGAATTATTGTTTTTCATGTGATTTTTTTAGTCTGTGTGGAATTAATGTAGTTTAACAGAAGTTCAGTCGGGGAGAATATCGCTCATTCCTTTTTAGATCGGGACGTATATTTTTGTCCGAGCCTGAGGTTTTGCTCGTCCTCCATCGCTACGTGGCGTTTACCGCCTGACACGGCCTACGTGTTGCCTTCAGTGTCATCACGTAAACCCCAGCGCTGTACAGGAAGCTGCCCAGAAAAGACAGAGTTTCACTAAAATAACGCCGACGTGACCGAACACGAACATAATTTCTACATTTTTCTCCAAACTGGGGATCCACACTCTTTTCCTTTTCCTTTCACCACGTCGGCCTCTCAGACACGACCTCGTCTTTTCTCGGGCTCTTTGTTTCCCATCAGAGTTGGTTCCATTTCCCACGGCCTCACTCATATTTTTAGGGTCCGGACAGCCTAACCTGCCAGGTCCCTCTTGTATTCCTGCATGTTCTTCTTCTTCTTTCTTTCTTTCTTCCGAGGAAATCCTACTTCCCATGCGCGAAAAATCACCAAATTTTGCACAAAGGTCCAGTCCCATGCCAGATTACCTCAGCTACAAACTCAAGCCAATAGTCCTGATGGTGGCGCTATAGCAAGCCTCTAAATTTCAAAACTTTGAAAATCCATAACAAATCAACCATATGTGCTACAGCTTTGCAACTTTCACCCAAATGTAGCCCCGATACTGAAGAAACTTTGATACACTTAAACCTATCACAAATTATGAAGTCCATCACTCTGTTTTTTTTTTTTTTTAAAAAACTGTAAAACTTGTTAAACCTATCTCCTCCCACAATTTTTGCTCAAATGTCACCAAATTTGATACAGAGCATCTTCACACTGTCCTACACAAACGATGTTTTTCAGATTTTTGATTTGGTAAATAAATCTCCAATGTTCATGAAAAAAATGGACAAAATTTTGGAGTCATGGTAGATGATGTGTGGCAAATTTCAGAATTTTATGTCAAAAACTGAATTTTTGACAGCATTTTGAATTTTTCTCTCATGTGAACAATTGGAGTCAATGCAAAAATGGCATTTTTAAACATCAGTTTTTCACTTATGGAGCAAATCAGTCATTGTTAAAAACAAATGATCAACATCTCCATGCTGTCTAGATGCTATATGTGTATTTTCAGATTTTTGTCTTAATAACTGAATCTTTGACAGCTGTTTAAAATCTGCCTTTCCATGCATGGCTGGCTGCTGCCCTGCAGGTCAGTGATTGGCTCAGTCAGTTTGTGAAGCTACATGTGAAGTTTTAGCTCAGTGAGATAGAGGCCAGGCCTCGGTGTCGAGTGGTTTGAAATCTGTCTTTCCATGCATAGGCGGCTGCTGTCATGTGACTGGCTTAGTCAGTTTGTGAAGCCTCACATGAGTTGACACTTGTCAATTAGCTCAGTGAGATAGAGCGTTGTCCTTCATGCCAGAAACTGAGTTCAAGTCTCAACTGATGCAAAATGCACATAAGAACACCACCTTTCTTTTCATCTTCCAATTCTTCACTTGTTGCTCAGAATTGCCTAAAATTGCCCGGCCCCGACCCATCGCTGCACAGCAGCTATAATTCCTATTATTTTCCATTCATTCCGCTATCAGGTCTCTCTGCCTGTTGATGCAGCATCATCCAGAGATCCAATCAGCATCTCTGCTCTCTCCCTCTCCTAGTTGCTTCTCTTATGTGTGTGTGTGTGTGTGTGTGTGTTCGCCTCCACCAACATAAAGGCTCCAGAGGGTTTAACCAACACAGGAGGAAATGCTGACTCTTACGGGAATCATCCTCTCCCCCTTTATTCGAGCCTTTGCAATATCTCCTCATGACTAATAAATATAAATATTTCATTTTATTCAGCAAAGTCTCCCATTTTGTCCACTAAAACTAGTCCAACTGGAGTAACTCCACTGCAGACACTACAAAATAAAAGCTCCCTTTCTTAACTGAACTGCAGCATCTGGAAAGCTCTCTATTCTGAACACTTTTGCAGGTCTGTGCACCTAATTCATATTAATCACCAGCTACTTATATAGAAGTGATTACTAATTCATGGGTATGGATTTATGGTAACTGATAATTGATGATGGTTCTTTATTCGGATCCCCATTAGTTTCCACAAGTGGTTGCTTGTCTTCCTGAGCTCCACATGATGTGAGTGTGCTGCCCAAGTATGGATGGCCAGAATTCATCAACACACACACGTGGATATGATAAAAGATTTAGCACAGACATTATTTATATGCAGGAATACTCACAAACATTTTACAACTATTAACCAGGAAAGCAACAGCATGAAAATGAGTTCAGTTTGTCAGATGAACAGAATGTGACTGATTGTGTGAATGTGCATGAATGGGATGATTCATACAATTATTTCGTAAATATGATGCACAAATCTGATCATTCTGGGACAATGATCTCAAAAAACAAAAATGAGAATACACCCTTACAGTCAGATTTTTTTTTTTTGAAGAGTGAATGTATAAACACTACAAAAGGTAGAAGAAAAATAATAATGACCAGTAATCATAACAGACACATCACTGATGCAGATCCTCATGATCAGCAGCTGACTCTCATCCTGCCTGTTGGTGGAGACTAAAGGCTGATTTCTGCTCGCTGCAGCGTCCAGCCTGAGCACCGCCGGACAAGATGAAGCAGTTTTTGTAACAACGCAGCACCGTGGAGGCCGAACTGGATAAACAGATGATGATTGGCTGCTGTGCCGTGCCATTTCTTGCTGTTTCGTGTGAATGCAAAATGGAGCATAAATCTGCCGTAACGCTGCAGCTAACCTGCTTGTTAGTGACTCGGTGCGTGCTAACGCTGCAGCTAACCTGCCTGTTAGTGACTCGGTGCGTGCTAACGCTGCAGCTAACCTGCCTGTTAGTGACTCGGTGCACGCTAACGCTGCAGCTAACCTGTCTGTTAGTGACTCGGTGCATGCTAACGCTGCAGCTAACCTGCTAACCTGCCTGTCAGTGACTCGGTGCATGCTAACGCTGCAGCTAACCTGCCTGTTAGTGACTCGGTGCGTGCTAACGCTGCAGCTAACCTGCCCGTCGGTGACTCGGTGCGTGCTAACGCTGCAGCTAACCTGCCTGTTAGTGACTCGGTGCATGCTAACGCTGCAGCTAACCTGCCCGTCCGTGACTCGGTGCATGCTAACACTGCAGCTAACCTGCCTGTTAGTGACTCGGTGCATGCTAACGCTGCAGCTAACCTGCCCGTCAGTGACTCGGTGCGTGCTAACGCTGCAGCTTACCTGCCTGTTAGTGACTCGGTGCGTGCTAACGCTGCAGCTAACCTGCCCGTCAGTGACTCGGTGCGTGCTAACGCTGCAGCTAACCTGCTTGTTAGTGACTCGGTGCATGCTAACGCTGCAGCTAACCTGCCTGTTAGTGACTCGGTGCGTGCTAACACTGCAGCTAACCTGCCTGCCGCCTGCAGGACCCACCGCTCTTTTTGCTGCTCTGCTGGTTGGCCTGGTACTGAGCGTAGGCGGCTAGCTTGGCCATCAGAGGCTGTTTCTGCAGAACCTTGGCCTTCTTGGTGGGTGGCTTCCCCTTTAAGACAGACACAGAGAGAGAAACAGGCTTGACTTCCCCTTTAAGACGACAAAAAGGCTTTGTGAACAGGCAAATCTGATTGGTTTCTAATGCTGTTCAGAACAAGTGTTAAAACCTCAATTTAAAAATGGCCAGATCTGATTTGTGTGTTCAGACTGTGCTTGCATATCCAACTGGTTGTCATAGTAACAGTGCTGGTGTGCTTATGCTGACCACAACATGGTTAGGGTTATAATTTATCCAGTCATGATGCTAAAATGACTCAGTGTCGACAATAATGGGAATCACTGGATAAAATGGCAACATGGTGCCACCACCCTGTTTTACCCACAATACCGATGGCATCACAATACGGGCAATTCTGCAATATGCACAATATATTGTAAGATAATCAGCTACAGTACATCATGATATCTGTAACTGGAGAAGAAAATATACTCTGGAAAAAGCTAAATAAATTTTAAGCAGGGATCAGTCGTGTTTTTCAGTGTTTTAATGTTCATATTGTAGCTCCTAACAGGAACTAAAATGTGCATCTGAGCAAATTAAGTTGAAAACACAAATATCGGCACAATCAATAATATATCACAGGAAGAGCTATTGTGATATTTTGATATTTTGTCACAGCCCTAGTTTCTACCTGCAGTCTGGCGAGAATGCTGGCCTTCTTGGAGTTGGAGGAGTAACTTCTGGAACAGGAGACGCTGCAAAACCGCTTTGTTTTACTGTAGAAAGCATCTCTGACCCCGACCATGCCGCACATCTCACAGGTCGCTGCAGAGACACAGAGATGAATTGTTTAGATTTATTTATCTTGTTTGTCATTAGATACACTGTTGTTAGAGAATTATTAGAAACCATTACATTTTCCTGTTTCATTTGTGTTGTTGTTTGTGTCTTTTTTAACTTGCATTTGATATATACTTTGGCTGTAAGTACATCAGCACTTCATCCCCATTTGAACTGAACTGAAACTGAGAGAGAGAGAGAGAGAGAGAGAGAGAGAGAGAGCAAATTCACAAAATTTAGCAAAGTGGACATTTGTCAACCACGTTTTATTCACAGGCGTTCCTCAAGGGTCACTGCTCGATCCCCCTATCTTCTCAATATACACCTTCCTTTTTCTGCTTCATTTGATAGTGACAGTAGAGAGAGACAGGAAGGGTGGGCGAGAGAGAGAGGGGACGACATGCAGCAAAGGACCTGAGGTTGGATTTGAACCCAGGACGCTGTGAGAAGGACTTGACAAGCGTTACGCGCGACCGGGTGAGCTACCGGGGCGCCCACATGCCCAGCTCTGCCTATCGTTCCCACCGGGGCAGTTTGTTGTTTTTCTGGTTGAAACAGCCTCTTTGCAATGTTATGATTCTGCAGTTAACGAAGTCCTCAGCATCAATAAACCACAGAACTGATACTGGACTGTGGAGAGCAAACGGTTCCCCGGGGACTATTTTCCCAGGCGGAGGGATCTTTTTTAATTCTGCCACCAATTATAGGAAGTCATCAACACCCAACAGTGCTGCTGCTTTTAGGAAAACTCATGTGGAGGACTTTATTCCGCTGATGGAAACCTGGAGTGAAGAAAGTGTGAAGGCTCTGAAAGTTCATGTTCATATCGTAGTGGAATGAATGGAAACCAGCGGCTGGAGGAAAGGGAGGAGGAGTGATGTGGCAGCTCTGAAACACACACACACACACACACACACACACACTGACCCATGCCTGCCTTGCCGTCAGGGTAGGTGTACACCTGCCCGTTGGTCTTGATAAGGGTCAGGGAGCAGGGGGAGGAGGACGGGGGAGCGAGCGGAGCCCCTCCCCCTCCCAGCTCCTCGTCCTCGCTCTCCTCGGCGCTGGAGCCGCTCGCCCCGCTGGACTCCTCGCTGCAGCTGCTGCGCTCCTCCTCCAGGCCGTCCAGCGTCCCGAAGGAGTCCCGACGCTTTCTGGACGGACGCTCCGCCTGGTGGGGGGGCGCAGACAGAGGTCATGTTAAAGGAACAGTTCATATAAAATACCTAAACAAAGGATTTTTTCCTACTTATCCCGAGTGTCAGTTTGTCCATCCAGGTAGTTTCTGTGTGATTTGGCGAGGTTCCCAGTCAGTCTGCCTTCACCACAATGCAACTGGAACTACATGGGCAATGTTTTGTTCTGTGGTGCTAAAACCATTAAATATTTACAATGACACAATGACACAGATACACAGCATAATCCACAGATGCACACACATTCAATGGGAGCAATTTCCTGCCGAAGAACACTGCCAAAGTGTATCCATCTGTACCAAAGGAGCAGGATGTGGGGCGGATGGATACAAACTAGAAACCTCACCGAATCACACAAAAACTATCTGGATGGACAGACTGCAGCCAGGGGCGGATCTAGACAAATATTCATGGGGTGGCAAGAGGGTGGCACGGAGATTTTAAGGGGTGGCAGAAATATATATGCTAATTTAATACCAAACAATCCCATATATCAATATTTGCTTGGAAAACCCCCAAATGAGGATATTTTAACTCAAAAACATTCCATTATTGTGGTACATGAGTAAAGCATTGAATAGAAAACCAAAAGGTGGCATTAGAAATATATATTTTTATTTATTTAGTTATTCATTTATCAACCCCTTAAATAGTGGGAGTGTCATCTTTTGCTGAATTTACTTGCACTCGGACATTTGAGTCTCGTAACAGAGAGTTTCCGAACAGCCACAATTAAAAAATAAATAAATAAACTGTCTGAAATTGGGGTGGCAACTAGGGTGGCAAGGCATTTTTCTAGGGGGGCAGCTGCCACCCCCTGCCACCCCCTGCCACCCCCTAGAACCGCCTATGACTGCAGCAGGGATAAGTGGCATCATGACACACACACACACACACACAGTCTGCAAGTTTGATTTCTGACAGTAGAACAAACTTGTTTCACTGACATTATTAGCAGCTGATGGCAAGGAGGTTAAAGGTCATGTTGACAACATCCAGTCACAAACACTTCAGCTAAGCAGTTGAAGAGACTTCAAAATATTGTCCCATGACTCTTTGCGTCAACAAGGCTTTAATCCCCTTTTCCGTTTTTTTTTTTTTTTTTTTTAATCTAATAAATATAAGGCTTGAGATTCATCAGGTCTGTTTCACGGTTCATTACTTTGAGAAGGAGAGGAGAGAGAAAAATGTGATGCAAGTTTGTGTGTGCAGTCACTTGGGGGGCACACACACACACACACACACACACACACACACACAATCAAGGTGACTTTCCATGCAGCCAAAATCCTCATAGTGTTTTTTCATCAGGGAACAATTACCTGTAATATAAATAAACGTGCAATACAACACATTTTTCCTATTGTCATTCAGCAAATGAACTGACATTACTCTATAATCATTTTCATATCATCACTGTGCTTCACAGATGAACGCCCCCTCCTCCCCCCAACCTTCACCATCTCTCTCTCTCTCTCTCTCTCTCTCTCTCTCTCTCTCTCTCTCTCTCTCTCTCTCTCTCTCATGCATGCACTCACGCCAGCCCTTCCAACATGACAGCTGTTGCATGCACAGAGTTTACATCACCGGGTTCGGTGCGAACAACTCGGCAGCACCACTGCAGTGCGGTGCACGGAGGAGAGAGGGGGAGAGAGACACTGACAGGCAATGAAGAGGAAGAGAGAGAGAGAGTGTCTGTCCGCCTGTCAGGAGCTGGAGCCAAGGGTTGAGGCACTGTTTTTACACCAAATCCCATTCAAATTTCAGGCAATTTGGAGGAACGCTGCTAAGTCGAAGCGATACGAACCACAAACACTGTGACTCGAAATATCCTAAAGGAACCGCGGGGGGCTTCTTATAACTTCGGCACAGATTTAACCCACCAGACGGCACTGCCTTTAAAAAAAATCCCAACTTTTTTCATTGGTTCATATACAACATCACCGCTCTCTACGGTGACAGGGGCTAGGCAGGAATAACAGGCGAAATGAGGACAAAAGTTAAAATCTGGGTTAAATTACTGTCCATTCTTGGGTTATATTCACGCCGCATTGAAGACCGTCTCCTGCTGATTCCAGGTGTTTTAAGTTCAGCTCTGCCAGGCGCGTCCTGTCGCCGATAAGCAGCGAAAATATTAAATCACCAATTTTTTCAACGGAGTTTGGCGTCACTCTCTGTCATTAGAAGAGACACCGGCGCGTTACCGGAGCCGAAAGCAGCGGAGATGTCCCCGTGTCGCCGCCGGGCTGCAGGCTGTGGCTGAGCCGTGCAAGCCGTGCAGACGAGCCGCCTCCACTGCAGCAGCCACAACCACAACAAAGGGGGTAAATGAGGTTTTGTGCAGCACAGACAAGCCGCCAAACTCACCAAATCTCTGGCGTTTTCCATCAGCCCGTCATGCAGAAACCCCTCCGCGCGCTGGTGAGCTGGCAGCGGGCCGGACAGCACGAGACACGCTTAGCGAGACGCCAAAAACGGGGAGAAATAATAAAAACAAGAAATCCACTAGCAGGCATATCAACAAAATTATCATATTTCTAAGGCGCATGCGCGGGCGGCACACCAGCCGGTTCCCCATTGGCTCGCCGCTTCTTCTTCGCGGGTGGAGTGTACAATGTGTGACGCGCCCGCCGGCGCCCCCTGCTGCGCTGCGACTGGAAGGATGGCTCTGTGTTCCAAGAAATAGTGCACAAGCTGCCTGATTATCCTCAGTCTGTCCAACTTAGTCACAAAAATAAAACATGATGTCACCCATTCAACCACATTTAGCATATCCACTGTCACTGCGCACATTTTACATCTGTTTTTTTCCTCACACAAACCTTGAAGTTAATAGTAAATAATGAAACATTTTATTCATTTCACTGCATTTCATGCAGGGTGTGCACATCAATGAGCTTGACGGACCAAACAATAAAAGCAAAGCAAAAAAACAAACAGGAAAAAACATAGTAAAAACATAGAAAGATAATATCAAAATTTTAAAAAAGAAAATGTAGCTGCTTTAGTGAAAGAGGTCTAGCAAAATAAAAATTTTATTGAATTTTTATTTGATTGTCTTGAAGTGAAGTATCTTATTAAATGTTGGTTAGGTAATTTACCTGACTGACTGACTGTTTCAGACACAGCACTGCCGTGACATCATCGTTGAAAACTCAGATGATGCCAGTAGAGCTCCTTCACATGACAAACAAAAATGAACTGAGATAAAGACTTATTTTTATTTTACTGACATATTTGCTATTATTGTTATTGTTATAACATTTTCTCTGCATTACTAATGTTTATATCATTGCTGATCCAAAGCTTTGGCCACTTTTACTGTATTATCATTATTATTTATTAACAAAGAGAGGAAGATCTACATGTAGCTGCCTCAGTATCATTTACAGCATGTCTACAAGTTACAGTGTTTCATAATAGTCAGCCATAGCAACAACCCAGAACACCATAGCAACTGTCTAGCAGCGCCTTAGCAACCATCAGAAACACCACAGCAATGCCCTGCCAACCAACCGCCTAGCAACGACCCAGAACCCAAAAGCAACCACCTAGCAACACCTTGGCAACCACCAGGAACACCATGGCAACCACCTAGCAATGTCCAAGCAACCTCCCAGAATACCAAAGCAGCCACCTACAAACACCATAGCAGCCACTCACAAGGGCATAACAACCGCCTAGCAACCACCTGGAACCCCATAGTAACCGTCTGCCAGTGTCCTAGCAATCATTCTGGATGCCACAGTAACCATCTAGCAAAAACAAACAAACAAACAAACAAACAAAAAAGCTATAGACCACCTACAAACAGCATAGCACAGGTATGGTAGTTTAGGGCATGGACACACCGTCAGTAACATGTTTATACGTGGCAAAGGGTTGCAGTTCATTGGTGTTAAACGTGGGGAGTTGAGAGCTCAAGGAATCCTGAGCAAAATGAAGTAGTTTAATTTCACTGTAAATTGTTACTGTTAAAAATGTTTGAGTGATTATTTGAAAATTGTGTTTTAATCTTTTGTATAAGGACATGTATAAGAAAATAATTAAATGAACCATTTTATGTTTTCTTTTTTTGGTGTATTTTATTGTTATTCAGATATTCCACAGTTACAAACATCATTAATGTGCAGATTATTTCCTCAGTGAATGGATTCATGTCTCGCCCTATAAACCATCAGAGAACAGGGAGAAATGCCACAGCATCACAGCTGACATTTTTAATACCTTGTCTGGTACCCAATGAAGGAAAAAGGAACAACAACGCTCAGAGAACCTTTTATTCTGAAAAATGACTAACGAACCTTTTAAAAAGAGGTTTTTCACTGAACCACAGTGGGTCCACAAAGAACTTTAAGGTCTCTTCAATGAGTCGATTTATAGTCATTAAAGGAACCATTTTTGATGATTGTTGGAGGCACCTTTGGGGGTTCTTTAGAGAAACATCTAGATAAATGGTTCTTTAATGAACCTGTTGGTAAAAGGATCTTTGTGGAAACAAAAATGAATCTTCTATCTCACATGTGTCAGCCCATGAGCCATGGAGGGCCAAGAGGCTGCAGGGTTTCATTCCAACCAAAAACTCCACCAGATGAGTTCACTGATTAGTCCCTCCTGTCTGCTTGAAGGTGAGGTGATCAGTGAACTCACCTGGTTGGAGTTTTTGGTTGGAGTGAAACCCGGCAGCCTCTCAATTCTCTGTGGCACCAGTCTGACATCCCTGTTCTGTGGCATCACTCTGAAGAACCATGTTTGGTTCCAGTGAGCACCTTTATTTTCCTGTGTGTAGATGGAGATCTTGACTCCGTCCAGCGATGCAGCGTGAGCCTCTTCATAACTAACGATGACAAAAGCCTGATCCACCCTCTGTGGGACATTTAGTCTCTGTGTCATTATGGATCTTTATATCATTACTGATTACTATCAAAGCTTTGGCAACAGTCACTGGATTTAAGTTCCTGCCAATACATTTCATTGAATAATTATTACTTATTAAGAGAGAGAGAGGAAGATCTACATGTAGCTGCTTCAATATACAGCACCTGTACCAGTTTGTAATGTTACAGTATTTCATCATAGACAGCCCTGGCAATGACTAAGAACACCATAGCAACTGGCTAGTAATGCCGTAGCAACCATCGGGAACACCACATTAACGCCCTGGCAACCACTGAGAACACTATAGCAACCACCTGGCAATGCCTTGGCAATTATCAGGAAGAGCATAGCAACTGCCTATCAATGCCCTAGCAACCACCCTGAACACCATGGCACCTGCCAACAAACACCATAGCAGACCATAGCAACCAACTAGCAAGCACCTGGAACACCATAGTAACCGCCTGGCAATGCCTTTGCAACCATCAGGAAGACCATAGTCACAGCTGTGTATTTATTTAAACATACTGCATGTTCATATGTAGTAAAGGGTGTTTGGGTTTTATTATAGCATCTCTGGTACTTATGAGCTTCTTCATAACTGATGATGATAAAAGACTGGTCCAGCCCCTGTAGGATATCGAGTTATTGGGTCAGAATGGAGATCCAGATTATGTTTTCTTTACACATGTGGGGCTGCAGGGCTGAACCACTTCAAACGGAGCTCTGCGGCCAAACCAAAGTCCATGTGGGCGCATACAGACCAAAAAATTTAAACCTGCTACAGGATGTTTCATTTAGTCATTTGATTATAATCTCATGTTCACTTTTTTACACATTCTTTTTATTAGCAGACATGTTTCCTCTCCCTTTGCCAAACTCAAGCCCTAAAAACACTGACTAGTTTCCTCCCAAACTACCTGAACACCCATTTTCACTAAGAGCACAAAACCGATTTTTCCAAAAGCTGCACAGAAAACTGTCAGAACCCCATTACCAACGGGTTACTAATACATTTATTTTGTTTCATACAAATTACAAAACTATGTATCCCATAAGTCCTCTGCCCTGTTAGAGATAAAGAAGAATAAAGTTGATTTTTAAGCAAATTTTGACAATTGACCAATGAAATATTAGAGACATACACGTGACTAATTATGGATAAAATATCCGAAAAGTAGAAGGAGTGTGTAACTTTCTGATGCAGATTTTTTTTTAATCATCAGTTTCCTTTTTTCACTGACAGGAGAAATCAATATTTTGTCCATGAGAAATCCAGAAGCATCATGGTTTTATTTTAGCTTAGTCTGATATGGGATGTCATCCTGGTACGGCAACCTCACTGCAAAAGTGAAAACTAAAGTTGCTCGTCTGGTGCACACGGCCATGAAGGTGGTAGGAAAACGTAACGTGACTATCAGACCTTGCAGTCTATTTACGAACAAACTGTTCTTAGGCAAGCCCAGAAGATAGTGACTGACCCATCCCATATTCTTCATTTAGAATATGACCTCGCACCCACGGGCAGACAATATAGAGTCCCTCACTGTAAACCCAACCTTTTTAAGAATTCATTCATTCCAACCTCCATCAAATTCTTAAACAATGCTGCTTGAGGCCGAAGTTTGTGCAATAACTTTTATAGTGTTTTTATTATGGTGATGCTTTGGCATTTATTATGTATGTATAGTGTATGTATGTGTTATGTTATGGATTATGTGCAATACTACTGGTAATGGTATGGCTGATGATGCATTGTTTGTTGTCATTGTGGCTGTCAAGGCATTTATGGTGCAGCTGCTGAGTCCAAGACAAATTTCCCTGAGTAGGACAATAAAGTTTATCGTATTTTCAGGAGCCAACATGCAGTTTCTCATCGGCTGGTCGGCTTTAAATTGATTGTAATCCGAAATATCGCGTGTTGACTCGAGTCGTATTGGTGTTAGTAAAAAATAACCCAGCCCCATGAAGGTCTCATCTGAACGAATGTGGCTCACCAGCTGACATGAGTCTGACACCCTGTTATAAACCTGGAAATGTGTTTTCAGCGGAGGAAGACGAACACAGTGGAGGCTAAAAACACAGACACTGAATCTAAATCTGGCCCAACAGTCACTCACTCAACGTCTGGTTGTTTTTATACTTTAATTTTCAACACTCGCCGTTATATGTTCAGTAATGTTCAATTACACCTATTTCAGAAGATAACTACAGAGTTTTATTAACAAATATTGATATTTGGGCATATAAATTGTTAAATTATTAGCTCAGGTAGGAGGTAACAGCTAGGTTGGCTAGAAGCACTGGCAGGTTAACGCTAACACTGGCTAGTGTCTTTTTTAAACACAGAGAATCTGATAAAAAGTTGTTTCACCGCTTTCCGATTGATCAGCAACCGAGAAAACAATTCATATTATGAAATATGTTCATATTTCATGATAATTTACACCTTTCCTATGGTATCATGTAACATGTAACATTAGCTTGATGGTAGCTGAATGCTAACGTTAGTGGCTGTTAGTTACTGTAACTAGCGACTAGTGGTTTTAACTGGTGTTCGCGTTAGCCTGTCAGTGTTTTTAGTCTGTGTTTGTCAGTTGAAAATGCATCGTTAGCATCGATAAGCTAATTTTGGAGTCACAAGGCGTTTCTCAACACCAAGTTCACCAAGTTCAGACTTGCAAACTTTTGAAGTTGGGACTTGTTGAGGTCGACTCGGGAGGACAGACTTGGAGGACGGACAGTCGTTCTGCAGCTGGAACAGCAGCAACTTGATGACTTCTCCATCTCAACTATCTTGGCAATATTTAACATAACCAGATATCCTGAAGTGTTTATAATAAAAAAATATATATAAACACTACTCTGCCTCCTACGTTTTTTTTTTTTTGTTTTTTTTTTAAATAAAAAAATTCCATTTAATTTAGCTAATTTAAATAAATTACAGCCTACAGCTCAGAGGTACTGTTGATATATATTTGATTTCCCCAATTTGATTTGATTGATTATATTTTATATTTACTACTACAACTCTGCCTCAGTTTTACAGTTATGAGTTCTCTCCTCCGGTGTTGCCGCCATCGCCGCTGGTTGGTGTGAAATGCATGCTGGGATATCTGGCTGCTCCAAGTCCACACAAGTCACCAACCCATGCGTCCTCGCTAAAAGGGGCGGAGCAAGAACACATCCGGGAATTTGGACCGAACTTGGTCAGATGTGAACTTTTAATTGGAACAGGACTCGGGTCGCGTATCACGAGTCCACAAGAACAGACAAGAACAGACAAGAACACAAGAACAGACAAGAACACAGTTTACAGCAGCCAGGCCTGTGCATCACTTTTAATCGTCCTCTGGAAACACTTCCACTGCTGTCTCTTGTAATCGCCGCGTGTTTTCTAAATGCTGCGTGTCTCTGAATTTGTTTTCTGAATGCTGTACGTGTTGTCAGATTAATGAAGACGTTTCCTTCATTTGCTTTGTCGTTTCTCTGTTTGTGTTTTCTTTAGCGCTCAACTTCTCCACCGGAAAGTGTGTGAAAACAAGCGCTCCTCTCTCCAGCACGTCATGTTCCTGTCCCTCTTTTACACATCAGCCCACCTCTGAACTGTAGCTGAATAATGAAACATGTAAAATTATTAATGTAAAACTCAAAACAGAAAACCATGAAGGAAGATGAATGTTCATGGTCAGGGGGGTCAGAGTTCAAGTTATGAGGCCTACACACACACACACACACACACACACACACACACACACACACATGTTTAGAGTGTAAGCAGCCTCAGAGAAAAATCTTTGAATAAACAGTCAACTCAGATTCACACACACACACACACACACACACACACACACTTGTTTCCGCCTCCTCACTAAAAGCCTCAGTAACATGTGGATGAATATTTATTGGAGCCACAGGCTGCTGAAGTGACTCACACACACACACACACACACACACACACACACTCTGCTGCCATGTTTCATGTCTGCACACAACAAGACGCTCTGCTGATCAATATTTTCATTGATTTTAATGTGATACACCAACATGATGCTATTGGCAGTTTTATTACTGTTGCAATAAGCCAGAGTTGCTCTTTTTGCCTCTGAATGAAAAACACATTACCTTCATAAAAAGACACATGTGTGTCTGTGGCGACTTTATAGGGACTTTATGGTATTTTATTCGGTACTTTTCAAAAATTAAAATGTTTTTTTTTTTTTTTTCCCCACAAAATTGTTTAAAACTGCACTATTGTATCACATTGCATACATACCCTGATCATTTATATTTTTTCAACAATTAGCGTGTTTATAGAAACATGCAGTATATCTATCTAGTATATCAGAGCATATTAAATCTGACACCAGAATTCATTTAAAGAACCTCACATCTGTTAACATTGTGTGGTTTCATCTGTGTTTATTATTTCTACCCCTAAGATGAACACATATTCTATTTTACCTATAATGAATATTCACAACCTAATTTCCACATGAGAACAGCCTGAGTGAAGTTTCATCTTATATTCTGTGCCATACTCTGTGTAAAATCAGAATTGTAATCAGAATCAGAAATACTTTATTGATTGAGTGGAAACCGGCTCAGTGTCAGTGGCTCAAATTCTTCAGAGACGAACATATGAGAATAAGTTAAATTAAAATAGGAAAAGAGTGCATTGAAGAGTGCAGTGATTTGAAAAAAAGTGTGTCTTATTTATATATATGTGCATTATTAATCCTACTTGTGCATTCATCCTAGCTTTATGTGCATGTATAAATATGTGCATGAATACTACAATACCACAATAATAAATCGAGCATGTCAAATTAAACCTATTAGTTTCTGTGTGATGTTTTCAACAATTCACAAAACTGGAGTCCATGATGCTGCAAAAAACAGTGCGAAAATAATCACTTGCACACTTCAGATTGCTAGAACAAAGTGAAGCAATAGCTGATATGACAAAATATCATCGTAAGGTGTGTGATGGATTATTGATCAGCTTGGAGGAAACGTCTACAAAGGCCTTGGAGACTTCAGTGGTGTAATTTTTTTTTTTGAGATGTGGCTGCATAATAATAAACTTCTTTTATTTCATTTCATGACAATTAAAATAAATAAATAAATAAGTACATCAATCCTTGCGGCTCTCTGAGGTTGGCCAGGTGATGCACAGGCTTTACTGGCACATTTCCTTCCTAAAACGCATCTCAGGACCTCCATGTGTGAGTCTGGTAGCAGGCAGGTAGAGATAAGATGACCTCGGCGTGTTGTGATCAGCAGGCAGGGGCAGGTTGCTGGTTCCAGGGCCGAGCAGCTTCAGCCAGGCCAGCCAGTTAAATGTGGCTTGCATGTCGGCGCAGCGGGCAAAATGGACACACAGGGTGAAACGTGTTAAGTAAAAAACAGCCGCCTCTTGCATGGAGCTTAACATCGGTGCAAAAACAAAAACAAATAATAATAATTAACGAACAAAATATTTTGTGCCTGGTGAACATTTTTTCATTCTGCGCATGATGACGCGCAAAAGCACGTCTGTGTCCGCTCCGCACGGCTCGCAGGCTTGCAGGAAGTATGTTGTTGAATCGGTGTGTGTGGGGGGGGCAAAAAAAGAGCCAAGAACCAAAAGTCGGTTGTTGAATTGGAGGAAAAAAAAAATAACCATGCCTAATCCGTGAACTTGCACATCCTGCATCTCCACACCGTGCATCGTTTATGTGGCGGGCGCGGAGGCCAATTGAGGGGTAAGTCGGAGCCGCAGAACCTCTGTAAAAATGAGGTTTTTCCATCAATGGGGACGGAGTGTGTTTGTCGAGATCTTTGTGTGGGTCCGGGGTTGCTAAGGCTAAGCTAGCAGGCTAACCTTTTGCTTATTCGCCATGCAGAGGCGACCAAATCTCACGTTTGGCGGTGCCGTCACCCCCGCAGTAAAACTAACTCCTAGGAATTCACAGTGTTGTGCAAATGTGTGTTATGCGTGTTTGCTGGTTTATTATTATTATTATGGTGTAATACGGCTTTTAGGACTTCCGTTTTCCCCTCTTTCTATCATCGCGGGGGGTTGCTAGCTCGCTCGCTAGTTAGCCGCTAATGCTAGCTAGCGTTAGCTCGGCCGCATAGCCTGCAATTTCATTTTATATTTCACCCCGATGGCCACCTAACACAGCGATTTATGGTGAAAACAGCCGGCAAGGCTACTCGCTCCGTTCACACACACTGTATTTATTTATTTAGGAGCGGAGTGAGGCAGTGAGTTAGTTAGCATTCAGGGCTACATGAGCCGGACTGATGCGTTAGCCTGTCCGCTAGCACGGGGGGAAAATGGCTCGCTGCTCGAAAGCCATTTTCCGATGGAAATGGTGTCTGTGTGAAAGTGGGCTGAGGTCTGTAGGTGTTGTCGCTGCACTGGAAAACACAGCGTCATGTCGGCAATGCTGAAAGCCGAAAGCAGGGGCGTTTTTTCGCGGCTGGAGGCTCCCCGCCGCGGCCCGGGGCTCCAGAGCCGCCCGGCCGGTCCCTTCTCCCGGCCGCGGCTCAGCCCAAATCGGGGAGTCGGCCGAAGGAAATGTCGGCGGTGAGGATGCCCCGCTTTTGTCCCGACACACTGAAGCTGGGCTGAACCCGGCGGAGAAAAGACGAGCCAAGGTCAGGGGGACTGTGTTTGGGTTGCATCGGCGTTTTTAAAACCAGAGCTGGCGTTATCTTTGCACACAATGCGGCGTTTCTTTTTCGTTTTTGGTCGATAAGTTTTCAGGTTTTATGCGTTATGATTTGCCGAAGCCGCGGCTCTTCTCGGCTGAAAATCAAAACAACGCGTGTGTAAACAGAACAGAACAGACACGGGGGGTCGGGGATTTCTCTCATTCCATGGCAAATAAAGATTTTTTTTTTTTTTTTTTTTTTTTTACTCAAACAAGTTGTAGAAACAACAGAGCGATGGATGAAATGGCGTCGATTTTAATTGCAACCATGCCGCTGTTTTCTTCTATTTACTTCTTTTGGTTTGTTTACATTATCTCGGCTCCAAGCTCACAGATGGAAAAAAAAAAAGTTGGAAAAAAAGTGAAAGGGTTTTGATTGGTCGTTGGCGAGAGGCCTGATTCAAATCTGTTTGTGAATGAAATGCTTCATTTATAATGCAACGGAATTATTTCTCCTATTATTATTAAACAGCTCGTCTATCCACTTTGTGAGTTTGCTTAATTCAAGTTTCTCCTCATAAGCCTGACCCTGTTGTTTACCTACAGAGTATCAGTCTTTTTATGAACAGGCTGCGCAAATAGAGAAGTAGTGATGCTTGAATAATAATGCAGTATTGATTTAACCATTTGCAGCATTTGAGTTGTGTCATTTTGTCTGAAGGGTGAGATTCTATAAAGATGCTGACTGTGATGAGATTTTCCTCACCATCAGTTATCATTTTTTGCAGTTTATATCCGAAGGGGGAAGCATTGTGTGTTTAATGTTCATCTGTCTGTGGTTTTGAAGTAGCAGTGAGTTTTTGTTCTGAAGTGTCTCTGAATAAACCACAGAAGGAGCAGCAACCTTTTCTTTCTTTTGTCCTGCAGTTTTTCACTTTTTTTCTTTACCTTTAACTGGCTCAAAGTTTTGCATGTGAACACACCGCCTCTGTGCACTTTTTAGTTTTTGTCTCTGAAAATGCGCTGCATTCAAAGCATTGTCTTTGTAGCTGCTCTGTCCAGCTGAAACCGTGAGGTTAGGGGTTCAATTCCCTGCAGCCTGGTGCTGCCGTGTGGTACTTTGAAGGGTTTGAGTCGCTCGGTGTACGGCTGGCTGATGCAGTGATTTTATATGAATATGATGATGCTGCATTACACGTAAGGGATGTGATTTGATCTTATTAGACTGTTGAAGCTGTTGTGTTATTTGCCTCTACCTGCTTGTTCATCAGATCCACGGCACAAATGACTTCATCAAAAATGTCTGGTGTAAACACCTTAGGAAGCAAAAGCATCAATAGTCATCTTTTCGACGCAGGCATCAAACTGTACGTTCAGAGATACTGTGATATTTGATTTTGTCCTCATCGTCCAAAAGAGAAGTGGGCTTCAGCTCCCTCAGGCCCGCATGATCCCAAAACCAGTTTTCTTTAGTTTACCAATTAACAGAATTAAATCATTTTTAAAACCTTATTTTATCACAGCTTCAAGTTTGCCGAACATGAATCAAAGATTTTACTGATTTCTCACATTAAAATAAAAGATCTTTGTTTTCCGAATAAAACAAAAGTGCAGACTCGTTAACGGTTTGCATGGGGGAAAAAAAGTGACGGCCCTCAGAGGTAAATGCAACTGAGATGAAATGGATTGAAGTATGCGTTCACACTTCCAGTAGCCTAACTTTTACAAAACTAAAATGCAATGCACGGATCTCATGTGGTGCAAAAGAAAACATCTTCTCACGTCACAGGTGTGTTGTTTCTCTTTCTTTATGTTTTGGACCTTGTGAAGGGTTTGTTCTGGGGGAAAAAGTCTAGGAAAACTATTGGTGGTTGTAATCAGTGACATGCAGTTTGTCTGGCCAGTATAAATCTGTCTAAATTCTGCAAAAATCATCCATTTCTGGTCACTGGCCGATCGATTAGTGTGTCTGTCTTGGTTTTGGATAACAGCAGCCTCCGAGATGGCAGATGCTCCTGTGTTGGGCTGCAACTAATGGTTATCCTCTCTGGCGATTAATCTGTCGATCCTATTTTTATTTATTTATTTATTTTTTACAAATGATCAATTACTATTTTCTTCCATAAAACGTTCCCAGAGCCCAACGTGACGTCTTCAAACTGCTTCCTTAGTCTAACTGGCGGCCAAAAAGCCCCAAAGTTTTCATTTCCGAACAACATCAACGGAGAACAGCAAGTAATTTCATTTATAAAGCTGTAACCAATGTATTTTTTACAATTTCCACTGGATAAACAACTGAAATGATTAATTGATTATCAAAGTGAGAATCCATTAAGTTTCTTTCGGTGGGTGAATCGTTTGAGCCTCACTCCTGTTGGGGAATCTGTTCAGGAAGAAAGTACAGGAGACACCAGATCAGTGTGCTCGGTGTACCGCAACAGATAATCTGCTGCTGCTGCTGCTGACGATGATGATGATGATGATGCATTATTTGTCTAGCAGGGTTCACAGTCAGAGCCACAAAGGGTTTTTTCACAGACAGACGGAGTTTCCACAGTTTCAGGTTGTGACTCAGACCCTGGCGGCGGCTCTCCGGGCCTGTTTTCCTTCAGAGTGTGTCCTTGTACGGGGTGGCGAGGGCACACGGGTGATCCCCGCGCGCAGGAATCCATCCGTCCTGGCTGCGGCTCGTCCCGGGGCGGCCCTGCAGCACCGGGCCTCAGGGAGGGTTTTTTTTTTTTTTTTTTTTTTTTAAAACTCCACTACACACACTGTTTGAGTTCGTCTGCATGTGTAAAACCCCACTGTAGCCTAATGAGAGCTGTAGCTGTGTGTGTGTGTGTGTGTGTGTTTCCTGCATCGTAACCAGGCTGTTTCTCTGCATCAAGCGAGAGGGTCTGCTTGTAGTTAGCAGCCCGTTCAGAGGCTCATCAGGCCTTATTTAAGCTGCTGCTGCTGCTTGAACGCCGACACAGTTTAACTCTTTGACATCCAGGAGCCCATAGGTGAGCTTTTATTTTGAAAGGTTTGATTTCACCCCTTTTGCAAAAATCACTTTATTTAATGTTTTTGAAGTGTCAGGGGAAATATTTATCGATCATTATTTAATTAATTTTTTTAACTAATGTTGTGGTCATTTGTAACTTTCCATTTTTTTTTTTTTTTTTGCAAATTTGCAGGTCAGTTCTTGAAAATTTGTTCATCACCTTACCCCCATGCTTCACAAACAGTCAAACACAACTGACATCGATCTAGCATCACTGATCTGATGTGTAAATGAATCATTTTAATTAATAGCCCTATCTATCTATCTATCTATCTATCTATCTATCTATCTATCTAATCAATAGGTATTTAAAAAATCACTAATGATCCAGTATATTTTTTATGCAGATTTGTTCACCTTTTTGTCTCATGTTTATGAAAGAAATCGGAAGGATTTGCTATTAAGGCTCTCCTCCAGTCTCATCACTGTACCTGTTCACAGCCACATGGAGGCTCAAGCCATTTCTGATGCTTGTTTATTTAGGAAACGGCTGCGTGGTTGCATGTTTCTTTCTCTAGCAGTTTTAGTTTTTAGTTTTTTTTTTTTTTTTTTTTTTTCAGGGGGCTATTTTGGGAATGGTGATGAAAATAAGCCATGTTGTGCACAAATACACAAGTCTAATATTAGTTACCAGTTATCAGACTCTAACTAGATTTTTTCTCCCTCACATATAAACAGCCTGTAACTTTTTTTACCCCTCATGCTTTGGCCTGAATTTCTGCTTCTCTTCAGTAGTTTTGTCTTATTTGCCCTTCTTTTCTGTGAGTTGTAAAATGTTGAAAGTTAACTGGATGATTCCTGCATCTTCACGGTTTGGGGATTTGAGGAATGTATATGAGAGAGAAATAGCTTGATGTATCCCGGCTGAACTTTGACCTGTTGTGATGTATTTGCAGTGGTAATAATAACAATAATGGTAATAATCCACAGCTGCAGAGTGATGCGAGCCGGTCGACGGTCACATTACCAACCAGCTCCTTCACATCCACTCGAATAATGAAGGTGTGGGATTTTGAAATCAATATGGAGGAACGTTATTATCCCGTTTGTGTATGACTGGTGTTTGTTGGTCTGACTTGTAAACAGCATTAAAATACCGATCCACATCAACTCTGTGACAGCTCAAATGGATCAAACACAGCTGCTCTCACACACACACACACACACACACACACACACAAAGCCTGGAATCTGTTTTTTTCCTCCCCAGTTTGTTTAGGAAACTCTCTTCCTCCCAGTCCTCCTCGGCTCTGTTTACACTTGTGTTTAAATGTGGCTTCAGGGGCCCGCGGAGACGACCGGACGCTTTAGGAACCGACACGAAGGCTTTAGGGAACAGATACATGTCGATGTTCTGTAGTTTTCTGCTGCCAGTGTTAAGGCAGGGCTGGGCAGTCATTCAGTGTGTCGCATAATGTCTTCCAGAAGGACACACTGTGAGATATTGTAAGTCACACACAAATTAAACCTTAAACAAATACGAGAATATTTGGAAATAAATCACATTGTCACACCGAACTGTGATAATGCCAAACTGCAAATTTGATAAATTAAAGCGCTTTGTGCAGCCGTGCAGGAGGCCTTACAGAAATGAAAGTTCAGTATTTTTAACATTTAGACTTTATATTTTGTTGTTGTTGTTGATTTTGTTTCGACTGTAGTAATAGTTCTTTTTAATGCGGTCATTTTCAGATTTGGAGAGACCTATCAGCCAAAGCCGCTTCAGTTTAAAGACAGAAAAATGTCAGTACGGCAGTCGAGCTCTCGTGTCAGTGGCTCGTTTTTATTTTGTTATGGAAAAGCTGGGAATGTGGTTAGCTAGCGTTCAGATGCTGAGCGGCACAGGGATGACAGAAGTTCAGGGACTGTTGGAGCGAGACCGGAGCCAACGTCAGCTCTTCATCCGGGTTTTTACTGCTCTCCGTCTGATGACGTGTTGAGCCCATGTTGGATCAAAGGTCCAAACTGAAACCGGTCTCCGTCAGTGACCAGTTTGAGCTGCTGGTGCACGTCCATATAAAGACACTTGAGTGTAATTGTGAGCCTGATTTTGTCGGTATCGTTTGAGTTAACTCCCTGTGTAAATCAAGCCGCCATGCAGACCGTGTTCACACTTGTGATGTTGTTTTTAGTTTTGGATGTGTGTGTGTGTGTGTGTGTGTGTGCGCATTCAGCTGGAGCTTTGTAAAGGAATCAGCCCTTTTCCGTGATATATTTTAAAATGTGCTTTCCAGGTGAGAAAAACCCTTGCGAGCTCTGTAGTTCTTAATGGAGGTGACATGGTGGTTCAGTTCCTCACACAAACAGCCCCAGATATGTTTTCCCCCTTCATTTGGGTTTGCAGGCAAATAATTGAGCATGATCGGTGCTTTAAGCCCTTTCAGCACAGGACTAATATTACCTGGAGACGTCATGTGATTTTGAACTTAACCCCCCCGCCCCCATCTTCATGTCTGTGTTTTGTGTGGTGCATTCAAACGGGACAACCAGAGTCTGTTTTTTACTCAGATTTACTGACATGAACCCCACCAGTTATGATTGAAAATGTTAAGGCTCCAAGCAGCTCAAAGTGATGTGTGTGTTGAGCCTGTTGAAAGATAGAAAAATATTCCTTGATGCGCACGCTGTCACGCCGCCACGCCATCCATCATCATCGTCATCTTTCAAGAACTCAGGTGCACGATTTCTGCAAATGGATCTTCATGCCTAAAGAATTTGGACCTAAAATTGCTGTCAAAACTTTCATTTATAATTTCCACTGCAGGGGCAGAAAAAAGGCACAGAGAAAACAAAAAAACCTTTCCAAAAAAAAAAAAAAAAACATCTGTACCATCTCAAATCAAAGAGGTGCCGATTCAAACAGGACTAATATTATCAGATGACCTCAGTGTTTCCGAAATATGGCTGCTAATTTGCACTGGAATTTTTACTTTACAAATCACAGACATGGGAGATTAACGGGATTAAAATCACAGACAAACTCAGTGATTATTACAGATTACCAGAGTTCTCCAGGTAAAACCCGTCCTGTGTGAATTATTGGGCTTCCGTCTTTAACTTTTCTATTTTATTTCTCTCAGAGGAGCTCCACCGCTGGAGCTGAACGATTAATTGAAACGATACTGAATTTGCAGTCTAACCCAGCGCAGTGTCCAATTCAGTGGAGCAGCAGTTTTTTTTTTTTTGTTTTTTTTTTTGAAATATGAGATATAATGTGACACGTTACAGTTTGACTTGGCCTGCAAACGCTGTTCTCCGCATGTAAGACAACATTTCTGCTCGGTGCAGATCCCAGCGGTGATCACATCACTGCCATTTTAATAGTTCTTACCGTGAAGATGAAAATTATCATGCAGAAATGAGCATTTCCACTAAAGTAGCGGATCGGATTGCAGTTGCATTGTTTTATCGGTTTATTTACTGGAAATTTACAGCTGTAATCTATAATAATTTACAGCATGAAAACTCACAAATCTTTTTTTAAGTTTTGGTCGTCTTTGGTTGCCGTCCCTGAGGGTCAGCAGGTCATGTGACTGTTTGATTGAAGGTTTGGACACTCAGGTTGAAATAGAGAATTGGACTGATTTAATGCAGGATTCATTTAATCAAAGACAGTTTTAATTTCTCTTGTTGTGTGTGTGTGTGTGTGTGTGTGTGTGTGTGTGTGTGTGTGTGTGTCTACAGAAATCCAGTATTTTGTCCCTACAGGATGTGTGTGTGTGTGTGTGTGAGAGAGACTGCCTGTGTTGCCTCTGTTTTCACTGCTGCAGCCTACCTGCCAGGCCGCAGCTCATCAGGCTCTGTCAGCTGTGTGTGTGTGTGTGTGTGTGTGTGTGTGTGTGTGTGTGTCTGCCCCTGCCCCCAGCCCACCATTTTCCTCCGCCCGCCAATCAAAATCTCTCTTACACACCTTTCTCCCCCCCCACTCGCTTCCCTTTGAGCAGCGGACTCTTTTTTTTTTCCCCTTCCTTTTTTTTCTTTCATTTTTTTCCCCCAACCTGGGCAGTCCACCTCCCACCGCCCCTCCCCTCTCTCTCTCTCTCTCTCTCTCTCTCTCTCTCTCTCTCTCTCTCTACCTCACGCTCGCCCCTTTTTACTCGCTCCCGTCCCTGCCATTTTCTCTCTCCTTGCCTCTCTCTCTCTCTCGCTCTCTCTTTTTCTGTTTGACCTTCCTCCTCTGTCTCTCGCCCCTCCATCTCCCCTCCCCCCCCTTTCTAATTTCTCTTGCCCACCCACCCCCAACCCTCCCACCCTGGTTTCCTCTTTCTCCCTTTCCGTCTTCATTTTTACCCCTCTGGCTGCCCAATTTTCTGTCTCGCTACTCCCCCATTTTCTGTCTTTCTTTGTCTCCGTCTCCCCCATTTTCTCTCCTCCTCCTCCTCCTCCTCCTCCTCCTCCTCGTCCTCCTCTGTCAGCCTCTGAATTCATTTGGGCCTCAGCAGTGTAAACAGCAGCTGAAGGAGGAAATGCTGTCGGTAGGGTTTTTTTTTTTTGTGTGTGTGTGTTTTCGGTGATGCCGGGGTCCATCTGGCACTGCTGCCCTGCTCTCTCTCCTTGATTGACTTGATGAGGCTGCAGGCGAGTCCAGATGGCCGGCCGGGCCGGGCCGGGCCGGGCCGGGTGGTCAGGCTGAGGCGGGATGGGGCTCAAAGGCCTTGAAAATCCTTGAAAGTTTGAGAACGCATCCAGACTACTGACACCTTGAAAGCTCATTTTAAAAAATTATCACACAGCTCCCAAACGGATCAGCATCCCTCAAAGTGCCGTCCTGAAAATCGACCCATTGAATCTTCTATCACAGCCTTCAGCCTTTTTTTTTTTTTTTTTTTTTTTTTTTAAACCTGATGAGGGGAAACCCTGAAATTGACTGTGAATGTGGACGTATTCACGTGAGGTGTTTAGTAATTGAATGGTTTGTCATTTCTGCCGTGTGCGGTAGGGCTGGAGCGATGTTTTTAGCTGATACTGATATTTTCTCCACCTGTCATGGTTGATATTAACGCCCATACCAATATCCAATTTTTGTATCCAGTATAGGTGGAAAACAGGTTCTGCTTGTCACACAGGTGTGCCTGAAGGTAATTACGTGTTTCCTAAACAAAACGCCTTGTCAGTTTGGTTCTTTTGCTAATATGACCGAAGGCAAAGTCCAGATCTCACAATCAACCAAATATTGGCAATAAAAATACTTTTCAGATTGAAAATCATTTTTGCTTTTAAAGCTGATGTTGGCCCTTCCTATTTTACAGAATAATGAAGTGACAAGAGCTTCGGTTAACCAGACACACCTGTGTGATTTCTCATGGCCAGACAAAGCCCCACCGTGTTTCATATCTGCCAGCTGTTAAAATCTTTATGCAGCCGTCTTCATGGATTTTATTCCTTTTAAAAGCTCAAAATGTATTTGTTGACTGATGCAGTTGATTATGATTGATTTGATCACTATTAATTTTCTCTATCAGCATGGAAACTTGTGCCAGTGCAGTTTTTGATGGGCAGACAGACTGAGACAACAAAACAACAAAAAAAACGAAAATAAGGAAGAGTTGAGTCTCTGTATTTAAAGGCTGAGTCTTATTTGCTTGAGGACCTTCTGTGTTTTAGAAGGCAAAACACTTAGAGATGCATTCTGTATGAAAAGTGCTATATAAATATGATTATTATTATTATTATTATTATTATTATCATCATCATTATTATTATGATTATTATTATCATTATCATCAAAACCCTGCGGCGCGTGCTCGTGTTTGAGTCGGTGCAGCGCAGGCGGCCGATGTGCCGCCTCGCCCCGAAACGTTCACGTGCCGAGGCCTTGGATTTCACCACGCAGGACCTGGAAAGTCAGGGAACAGGGTCACTGGATTTCATGGCCGAGTGAGTGGGAAGCCGGAAGGTTCTTGTGATTTGGCAGCGGTGGTGTGTTTGTGGTGCTCTACCACAAGCCATGGAGTGTGTGTGTGTGTGTGTTTTGGGGGAGGGGTTTTACTCATTCTGAACTCTGCAGCTCCATTAGCCGCCTCTGTCTTTGGTTGCACGTGCACGTGCACCGCGTGCACGTGCACGCGGTGGGGCAGATTACGTCCTGAGTGTAATCCGTTACAGATTCCAGATTAGCTGCTTAAAATTATAACCAGCATCCGACTCGTTATAATCACCTCCACTCTTTAAGTGACTGCTAATCTGATTACTGGCAGTTATGCGTTTGGGGAGCGGTCGAGGGACGGGAACATCTGAAAATATCTCAAATGATAAAAGCTGAAGCTGTTAAACCGTCTAAAACACACAGAAATGTAAGATTAAGATGACCGATTTGAAATTCAGTTTGCATTTGATAACTAATAATACTTTTGAAGCATTATTGTCTTAAATTTAGATAAAATGTCTCCATTGCATTTAAGGTTTGAAATAGACGAATACAGCTGGATTCTTTGTAGCAGGTCTTGAAAATGCTGTCATGTCTTAAAATGAACTTCTGCTCTCAAAACCAGATTATGCACGGATTTATCAGCATATAAAAGTGAGCATACACACACAGTTAGGTGTCAGAAACATGTTTTTGAGTTGAGTTGAGCACTTTTATTGTCAGAATGTCTTCCGAAATTTTTCTTGCATCCAAGACACTTGTTTCTTGTCTCTCGTTTTTTAAGAAAAAACGCTGTGGAAGCTCGTGGCACGGGATCATAACTACAGATGAAAAAGGAGATGTTGGACAATAGATGTGGCTTTAAATGTGATTATTCACGCTTAAATCGAATTCTCTGCTTTCAAGCTGTCAGAATACATGTAATTACAGCCGTGAGTGTTAAATACAGCAGCAGGGCGCCTCTAAACGTTTTCAGCCCTGCTTTACTCTCCAGGTTTATTTCAGCGCTGAAACTGGTGGTAAATTTTAATCGGGTGGCATTAGCAGTGCGTTAATAAGGGCCTCAGGTGAAACATGCGGGCAGCAGACTGGAGTGTAAAATATTAAACTGTGAAGTGGACTGAAAAATCTAGCAAGCGCCTTTAATGTCCCCGGTCTTTTTTTATTGTGTTTTTTATTCTGTTTTATGTGTCAGGCTACCTCTTAATGTTGTGTGGAAATACGTCTGCTCGTGTTGACCCACCAGGTCAAATTTCTTGTTTTTCTGTTTCCCCAAAAACAGATCAGAATGAGATCCGTTTTTACCGTTAGGATTTCCACTTTTATTTTATTTTTTTAAAAAAGGCAAATTGCTTCACTAATACAGAGGGCATGATCATTAACTGCCATTACATCTCTTTCACATTCAGCACAATATTTTTAGCACTGCGTGGTCTATTTTTGGCGTGGCGTATTAGCAAATAGTTTCTCTATTAATGCATTTTTAAGTTGTTACAGAGACAGTTTTCATCGTGTAATTTTGTGCTGAGGTGGGGTTGAAAACAAAGTTAATATTGCTAAGTTGATATTGCTATTCCCACCAAGCTGCACCTGTTGGAGTCTCAACAGCGTCTGCAGCTCCGAGTGTGGTTCTGCAGATCATAATGCAACAGTACATGTGCAGGTTAGCGGATGAAATTGAAGTTTTTTTTGTGTATGTGTGGCATTAAAGCCTCATACAGTTGGTTAATAACACAGTAAATGCATAGCAGTTCTGTGTGTGCAGTATCAGTTGAGTTTTAAGTTGTGAAAGGGTGAATTTACCCCCCTGTCATCATCAATAATGGCTGATTCCTTCCCCAACTGTGAGGCCAAATTGGCTAAATGCACGTGTCTTGTACACACTGGATTTTAAGGGAAATGTGAAGGGGGGCAAAAGGCCCTCAAACGGCCCCCTGTAGGTTTAGCATCAGTCTAATGTGTGTAATCCTGTCAGGGTGAAGTCATCTTCCCCCGTGTAATCTGCATCCTCTCCTGCTTCACACAAAAGATTAATTACATTCACTGGCTGACTTCGATTTGTTGCTTAGATTTTGATAAAATGCACAGCCCCGCTTTCCCATTTTAACCAAACGCACCACGCTTTCTTAAACCTGAAAATGAAAATGATGTGGATGGTTAATTTCTCAGCCTCTGGGACTTCATCTCTTCGACTGCTGTCTTGGTTCCGATATCACAACTCTGAGATGAAACACGTTTAAAAAGGCTTTTTTTAGGGTGGGGTGGGGTGTGTGTGTGTGTGTGTGTGTGTGTGTGTGTGTGAACGTTTGCCTTCCTGTCATCGTTCTCTGTTCTGTTCACTCTGAATAAAGTGTGTTAAGTGTGTAGTTCAAGTCTTCCTGCCCAAGTATTCTGCATCAGCTAGGCAGCCCCCCTTTTTAAGAGATCTGTTAATTAAATGTAAATGAATGTTTGTGTTACCAGCCCACCATTCTCCATGCTGAGGCACCAAATTAATTGCTTCAGTACTATCGAGTATTGGAAAATGCCACAGTATCAGAATTTGGTGCTGAATGTTTCAATACCTAAGGAGTAAATCCCATTCGTATCATCAGCAGGTGCCTGGCAGTCTAACATTACATTGAAGTTTATGAGGTCTCAATTTCAATAAAAAAATGATCTGATTTTATTTATCCGTCTGTTTCTTTTAGTCAAAATGTTTCAAGCTCTTCTGCATTGGATCAGCATTTCAGTTATGATAAAACTTGAGTTTTAATAGGTATAAACTTGCTCTACACCTCACCTGCTGGGAAAATGACCCTTTAATGACTCTTTATCACCTGTCAGACTTGCAGCCTGCAGAGAGACACGCAGCTTGTGCTTACTTGTCCCGAGTTCTTTGGAAAAAGTCCCGTTGGGTTTATTCCAGCAGCAGTTTAGACTCCGTTCACAGTTTTAACATCCGCCTCAGGTGGTCGAGCGGACAGCTCGAAGAACAGGTGTGAACGGGGTGCAGTGCGTTTTGGAGACAGCTTTCCCACTCTGTTATCGTCACGAGACCCACGACACTGTAAACACACAGCTCCCATCACGCCGTCCTCCCTCTCGTGCAGAAATGACGGTGGATACTAACCACTTCCTCTCGTCACCTCAGGTTCAGGCCGTGCAAATGCAAACTTAAAAAAAAAAAAAAAAAGTCTATGAAGGTGTGTAGTTTTCAGGTAACGTGGGTGGCTCCTCTCAAAGTCCCCTGAACTGTCCAGGTGGAAACCGCCATCGTTGGTGAACGCCAGTGTTTCCTGATGCACCAGCACCTGTTTAATCCCCAGACCCCCACTTGAAGTGATTTCTGCCCTCAGTTTGTCTTAATTATGAAAGGGATCATACTTGTCAACTGATTTCAGTGTGTTATTAAAACACAGTCCCTACTAGGCCTACATTTTTTTGCACATGGATACCTGAGCAAGCTATTTCTTCAAAAACATGGGGAGGAACGTGATCACGAAGTAGCAAAAAATAACAAGAAAACTTTATTTACAGTGAATTAAACTATATGATTAAAGGTCAGATCAGGAACGCTGAGTTGATGTCAGATTTTTCTCATTTTCCTGACAACCTCAGGAACCACACTTTGTAAACCACCGATCTAGTTGATAATTATCATAAGAATAAAAACAAGAAAAAGAATTATTTTATTTGCACAGCACTTTTCAAGTGAGATGCACAAAGTGCTTCCCGTAGACCAAGGCTGCTCAACCCGCATGCGGCTCGTGCGTCATGTTTGTGTCCTGCCACTGTCATATAATAAAAATATTATTATTTTATCTAATTATTGACTTACAGTCTGTAGACAGTTCATTTCTATCACAGCCTTTTGTGAATGGAGCCTGTTTATTTTATAATGTTTTTTATAATAAGGGAGTGTGATGTGGCCTAATTTCAGTATTAACCTTTGAGCAAGCTGCACATTCCCTCCACATTTTGGGAATGAAGCCTCATTTTGTTGTAACTTGATCATTTCATCATTAATCATTGCATGACAGTCTTTTATTCAGTGAGATTTGGCCTTGGATGGAAATGTAGCTGTTTTCTGTATGTCTGCATGTTTCAAACGTAGCCTGTGACAAAATTATTGTTTAATCCAGTGTCGGTCCAAAATAGGACCGACACTTTTGGCTTGCGGCCCTTGGACACAGCTGACTTTTGCTGAGTGGCCCCTGAGCCATCTTAAGTTGAATAGCCCTGCCGTAGACATCAAATTAGGATATAGAAAACAATGACACAACAACAGCCAATTAAAAGCACACAATTTGAAATCAGTTACAAAGAAATTAAAAAACATATTAACCATATTCCTACCTAAAACTGACCCCTGACCTGACCTCTGTACACCTTTATACTTAAATGCAGTGCTTATTTGAATAAGACAAACATGATTTGTCCAGAGTCCGTGTTGAATTAATCTAAAATCTGTTTTAAAAAGCATTGTTGTTGTTTTGTTTTTTTTAAACTGTCAGATACCTGTAGACATCCTGGTAAAGGGGGCACGTTGTCCTACCATGATGCTTTGCTTGTTAAACGTGAAGAAAGGAGGAGGTGCCTCATTGTCTCGTGACGTCAGGAACAAACAGCGGTGTGTCAATATTAAACCACTGAGATCCAGCCGCCACCAGCAGCTGGGCGGCTTCGCCTCTCACTGCAGTGAAAACTGAGACGAACCCGGCATAGTCCAGGAACCTGGCTCGATCTCAGAGAGCGAGCAGACAGCTGTCTTCCTGTGTGACTTCTTTGTTAGTTTGTTTTAACTTAGCCAGTATTTGATTGGTGAGAGTCCAGTGTAGCCTGAAATGGGATTTAATAATATTAATGTCTAATATTTTATTTGTGTAACACTTTTTCCAGAAACAGTGTGCAAGACATTACATCCCATACATCTGAAAATCCATGCCAAATAAATCTATGTAAAGCTGCATAAAAACAAAAGTATAAGAAAAGTGAAACCACTGACACGTAAGGACACCAGTGGTAGTGGGCCAGCGGTCGTTGTGGTCAATAAAAAAAAAATGAAAGGTGAGCAGAAAGAAACGAGGCAGAAAAAGTCACAAATTAAAATCGAATTTTAAGCAAGGTCATTAATATTATCATTATTATTTTTTTTTAAACTAGCTGTTTAAAAGGACAGCAAAAGTTTGATTATGTTTGCAAAAGCTCTGCATAGCCCCAGCAATGTGGATAATTCAAGTAATTGGGTGTCAGCAGTTTTTGTTAATTTATGTTGTTAAATTTGATTGCTTGCCCCAAAAGGTAGTGATTCATCCATTCAAATGGCCAGCAAGCATTTTTAAATCTTACTGTTAAGCATATTAACTAATGGAGCCAGCAATTTGTTTTATTATTTTCATTTGCAGTCTGCCGCAGGTTAGTTTATTTAGGTTTTATTAATTTGGAAAAGGCTTATTAAACTGGATACAGATTACCCTACATGTCTCATCGGTCAGTAAAGCAGAATCTGGTCTCACATGATATAAAATATCAATGTGCCTCTTAAGAGGTTTTATCGCGGCACCTTAAATGGAATGAATAATTAACATCATGGCAATTACTTTGTTATAATAGTGAAATTAACATTACTGTGCAGGCTGGTGACATTACTGTAGCAAGCTGCTGTTTGTAAATGACCATGCAGGAGGGGGAGGGGCAGTAACAACATGAGGCCTGAAGTGGTTTTCTGAAGGCGGTGGGGGTTCAGGGCATGGCTTGTCTCTTTACACTATCAACAAAGGTGTGTCCTTGTGAGCTTTGTGGCCGTTGGGCTCACTGCGGAAACTCCTAACGCTGTGAATGTGTGAATGGTTTGAGGGCAAAATGAGGTTTGAGGTCAAAAGAATCTCTAAATGAGAGCTGCAATTTAGAAAGTGACTCCGCTCACTGTTTAAAATGATTGAAGGCATGAAAGATTTATTGAATATTGAGATGTTGTACTTTGGGTAATGTTTTTTCCCCCGTGAAATGAATAGCCTGCATCACAATTTGGCAATCATCTCTCCAAGCACTAAAAATGAAGATCAAATTTTTCTTGTGATGCATAGTTGAAATATTAATGCACTTTCTCCCATTCACTGCAAAACCAGTAGAATATGTTTTAATGACTCAAACACCCCTTGTGTAGTATTTATATGTGGTTTGTACACTAAATGTAATCTGAGAATCACTGAAATGGTATTTATTTCTCCACTGAACATGGTAGAGTAACCTGCATCTTGTTTTTCCTTCTTTTGTCTCCACAGAGTTACCTCATTGGCTGGTGTGACCCCCAGGCCCGCCTCCTGCCAGGGTGGGCCCTGATTGGCTGAACCTGCACCCACGGCTGTTGGGGTGAAAATGGCTGCCTCCACCCCCAGCTAAAGAGCTAAGCCAGCTGTTTCCCCCCCACCTCCTTCATATCACTGTTCATTACTGTATTGTGAACTGTGATTTCTCCCAACCGATTCCAATCACAGTACTATGGCAATGCATGATATGAGCCGTGCCAAGGGTTTCCCCTGTAAAGAGTGTGATATGGTTTGCCCGAGTACTCCTAGTCTACTAGAGCATATGAAAGCACATTACCAGCAAGAAGAGTCCGGACGTTTTGAGTGTGAACAGTGTGGCCGAATCTACAAGCACGCAGGCAGTTTAGCTAATCATAAAAAATCTCACGAAGTTGGTTCTTTCCAGTGTCCTGTTTGTACCCGTACTCTGCCCAACGCGGTGGCCTTGAAAAACCACTTGCGCATCCATACGTTGTCCCCTAGTAGTGCACAAACAGAAGAAGAGACTGAAGAGGTAGTTGAAGACGGAGGCCACGACGAGAGGGACTACGGCCTCGCCCAAGACCTCTCGGACAGCTTCGGCCGCTCCCATTTGAATAATAGTGGCATGGGCCATAGTGTCCTGCAAAGCCACGAGACAGACGACCACGGAAAGAAAGGCTCCCCCGGATCAGACGACGCGTGGGACAGGCCGTTCAAGTGCGATCAGTGTGACAGAACCTACCGACACCACGGTAGTCTGGTGAACCACAAGAAGTGTCACCAACAAGGAACTTTTAAGTGCTCTGTGTGTTTTAAACAGTTCAGCAACCTGGCTGCCCTCAACGGCCACGAGCGGACCCACTCCAAGTTCAAGACCCCTGGGGCGTCCATGGTGAGCAGCAGCAGTAGCAGCAGCAGTGGCAACCAGTCGTCCCAGAGTGACGACGCAGCCTCCTGCTTCTGCCACCTGTGCCAAGTAGCGCTGCCGAACAAGGCCGACTTCCAGGAGCACATCCTGCTGCACAACGCAGCCTCGTCCTCCCTTGGCCTGACACGCAGCTTCCCAGGCATAATGCCTCACAATCTCAGTGCAGTTCGCTCCCCTGCATATACCCCTGCCCTGGGTGACCCCCTGCCTCTGCCACCCTTGCCCAGCGAGAAGAGAGGCCCTTACGACCCCATAATGGGTCCTCCAGTTAACAATCCCATCTATACTTGTGCTTACTGTGGCGCAGGACACCCAGATTTGGAGAGCCTGAAGGTCCACTACCTGACCCATGATCCGCATCCTGGCTCCCATGGCCAGGATGGTTCCATCCTCAACTCAGACGGGCTGAGCTCTGGATCCCAGGGCTCAGTGTCCTCTCCTTCTGGAGGCCGGGTGCCCCAGGCCAATTCCCCAGATGATGGAGAACGCCGCTTTAAGTGTGGGGAGTGCGGCAAAAGCTACCGCCACGCAGGGAGTCTTGTCAACCACAAGCGCTCCCATCAGACGGGCCACTATCAGTGCACCATCTGCTGTAAGCAGTACCCTCATCTGGCAGCACTGCACAGCCATCTGCGCAGCCACAAGGGGCGCCCCTCTAACCAGCCCCTTAGTAACGACAGCAATGACTGGCTGTCCTCAGAGCCCCTGACTCTGGACTCCCAGCAGAGCTATGTCCAGGAGGGCAGTGGTGCCACCACTCCCATCTCACTGCCAGGCAACCTGGGTGATGCTGCCCACTTTGTGCCAGATGGAGGCCACAGCAGTGGATTGGACTCTCTTGAGTTCCATGACCGCTTTGATGGCAGCTCATTGTCCCAGAGCAACTCGGCACATCGCCAGGCTGACAGACACATGTGTGCCGACTGTGGTGAAATGTATGGCGATATATCTGGTATCAAGTCACACATGTGCCCCCGGCGTGGCCAGCAGCAGCAACAGCAGCAGCAGGGCAACATGTCAAATGGCTTCATGGGGAACATGAACTACCACAGCCCTGGAGGAACCTCACTGCCGTCTGGAGGCTCCAGTAACCTCAAAGAAGGCAGCAGCCAGCGGCAGTACTCCCAGAGTGGAGGTAAGAGAATGGGGAACAATGACAAAGATGATGATGATGGAGAGGTGTTCCAGTGCTCAGTTTGTGGCAACCACTATGCCAGCCTCAGAGCCCTCAGGAGCCACCTGCGTAGCCACGCCAACAACCCGACAGGGCCAGGGCCTTCCAGTATGGGGCAAGACTGGAGGATGATATGCTCTACCTGTGGTCAAAGCTTCTCCAGAAAGCAGGACCTCTTGAATCACCAGTTAGTCCACGGCCCGCAGAGGCCAGACGGGCAGCCCCAGGGCATTGGAAGCAACTCAGCCAATGGCAGTGACAAGATGGATGGACGCAACCACATTTGCGTTGATTGTGGCATGTTCTTTGCTGACCGCCACCACCTGATAACACACCTGTGCCCCGGAAAGAATAGGGCTGGCACACTCAGCAAGCAGGGCCTGAATGGAGCCAAAGGGATGTCGGGAGGAGATGGTGGTGGGGTCGCCGGGGGAAGCCGCGATGTTGGAGGCGATGGGCGCAGGGCGATGGGTGACCAAAGCGACAGGCCTCACAAGTGTGACCAGTGTGGACGAGGTTACAGACACCCCTGCTCCCTCCTCAACCACAAGAAATCCCACAAGACTGGTGTTTTCCGCTGCCTCGTGTGCCAGAAACGCTACTACAATCTGCTGGCTCTCAAGAATCACCAAAGGACCCACTTTGACCTTAAGAGGTAGGTCCCTAATTCTAGCACCAGGTTTTTTAGGCCTAAAGTCCTAAAGATTGCAAAGTTCAGTATTAAAATAGGTTGTTTCAGCTGATATTATCTTGACTGCTGTTAGTCTAGTTTACATTGACAGGGTTGATAAAATAAATTCTTATTGTCCTTTGTTTTTTAGTAAGTTTTTTGATTAATTTGGTTATAAAAACTTACTAAAACTGATATCCTATCCAGTGTTTTCCTGAGATTGACTGCTGTTGGGGTGCGGATGGGTCCAGGCCCTGCCCTTAGTGAAACATAGAGAGCAGAGTAGTGCTGGAAGTTACTGTTCATTTGGAAGATTCAGTTAATTTCAGTCTGTTGACCAAAATGATTTGGTCTCTAGTTCATTCAGTGTTTCTACATGAGTGCTTTGTGTCGCTTCTGAACACTGAGCCATTAAGTGAGCGAGTAACTGAACTAAACAAAGAAACTGCAACCTAAGCCTCAGGGCAAAACAGAAATTCCAGATTAATTCTGTGCCCTCAGCCATAATGTTAAGTTACATGAAGTCCGCATTTGAAATTTTTCACTTTGCAATGATTTTTATCACCGACCAGTTCTCAGCCGAGTGACCGTCTGTACACTGCCTTCTTCACTTACTCTGCTTGTTGTCAACTCCTGAGTGTCCCAGTGTGCTTTTGGGCCACTGAGTTCTTTAATTCAATCAGAAGGGAAGAAAAACGACTGTGACTGTAAATGACAGCAAAATGCAGTAGAGACTCTCACACTGAGCTTAAATAGAATGAGCACATAAATTAGGTTGATAACATAAAATAGTTTGTTTCTCTCAGGTGGGACAGTGGGTCCTGTTGGGGGTGGTGGACCACTTACCCAAGCCAGTGGGGAAACACTCCTGTCTTATCAGTTTAGCTATTTGAAAATTGGGATTTCATTACCCATTGAACTATCAGTACCACAGATATTAGGGATTTAAATTCTACTGGGTGCTCCTAAAAATATTTCCGCTCATGGTATCATCATAGAATGAAGTGCAGAGAAGCCATGGACAGATGGAGCTTAGTAATTTTCTATATTCTCAAGTGATTTTACTTTTCTCTTCATTTCTACCTATCCTTGTTGCAGGCACAAGTGTGAAGAGTGCGGCAAGGCCTTCAAGATCCAAAAGCAGCTAATCAACCACCTCCGTCTCCATGAGGAGCACCGGGCCAAAGGTCTTGTTCGTACCGGCCCCAACGGTTCCCGCTTCCAGCAGCCTGGGCCCTCCCAAATGCAGAGTATGAGAGCAGAATCCTCCAAGGGCCAGACAGTGGGCATGAAATACAGCCACCAGGGCTTCAAGAAACCCTACTCTTCAGCTGGAACTTCTAGGCCCCAGAAGTTTGACCCATCTGAGGGTGGGCGCCGGCCTTTTGCCTGTGATGAATGTGGAAAGACGTACCGCCACGCAGGCAGCCTGGCCAATCACAAGAACCTCCACAAGATTGGGGAGTACCACTGCAATGTTTGCAACTCTACCTACCCCAACCGGCTGGCCATGAAAAACCATCTGCGCCTCCACTTCGCTCAGAAGAAGCACAACTGCCAGGAGTGTGGCAAGGGCTTCCGCACCCAGAAGCAGCTAGCCACCCATACTACAGCTGGCCTGTGCAAGGGTCCGCAGGGCCCTGGGGCCCAAATGGATTTTGAGTGTGATGGCTGCTGTGAAGGCTTTGCCACAGCTGATGAGCTTGCAGCCCATGATTGCCCAGCCCAGCACCTGCCTTCCTCCTCCGCCGCCTCGGTCAACAGCTCCACCATTAGCATGGAGAGCCGTGCGGTGGATCTGGACTCAGACGAGAGGCCGTACGCTTGCGACCTGTGCAGCTGTGCCTACAAGCACGCCAGCTCCCTGCTGAACCACAAGCACACCCACAAGACGGGCGATTTCCGGTGCAACTTCTGTGACAAGCCCTACACCAACTACATGGCGTTACGCAACCACATGCGCATTCACACACAGCGGAAGAAGCACATCTGCCACACATGCGGGAAAGCCTTCCGGCTGGCCAGGTTTCTCCGCAATCATCAGAAGGTCCACGAGGAGGGCGCCACCCCCTTCGGCTGTCCCAGCTGTGGGAAGAGTTTCCAGGGGAGGTCCGGTCTGGCCAGGCACCGCTGCGGGGACAACCAGGTAGGCATGGAAGGCAGGAGGAACGCCACTGCACCCGCTGGAGAGGGCGAAGAGTGTCGGTACACGTGAGTTCTCGTCAGTTGTTTGTGATTCTTCGAAGTTGAAAAGAAAATAGTGAAGATCAATTTAGGTCTCTACATGTCTATTACAGGTATATGATCTCCAATCCGGCTTCCTTGGGACCATACGCGTGCCGGAATTCGGATTTTTCTGAAGTTTGGAGAAATTGAATTAGTGGAGAGACCAGATAAGTCAACCCCGTTTGCTTTCAGTTAGCATATGGCACACACATTAGTTTTCCTAGGCTACCTACAATCAAGCATTTAATATTTAGATGTATTTTTTCTGTTTTGTTTTCTTGGCAAAAATTTAAGATTTGACACCAATATTAAGTAGTATTTTGTGTGTGGCTTATAAAGAAATAGTAATGATGTTCTGTGTTCCTTGCATTTGTTATGAATTTGATTGTAGTGTTTTATTTGTTTGTGTTTGATTGTCTTATATAGGTAGTATTAGTATACTGGTCAGTTACTAGTGTAGAATTTGTATTAGGCCCAAGTTATCTGATGGGGCTCTTGCATTTTGATGTCTTGGTGAAAGTAAGACTAATTCACAGGGATGAACAGGAAGTATTTGGAGCTAGCTGCACTGCACATGTCTAGAGTTATTATTGCTCCAAGTCACAGTAGTTTCCACTACAGTGTGATGAGGAAGATGTTCTTTGGATGTGTTTGATGGATTTGCCTTTACTATGTTCAAAATTTAATACACACCAAAAACAAGACTTTGAAAGAATCTCCCCTGAAATTGTTTTATTGGAAATGTTTTCAGATGTATAAGAAGCAATTTGAAGCTTGTGTTCATTTGTGCAGTGCAGGGAGCAGCAGATACCTCCCAGTATCCTTCATGAATCCCAAATGTTTGTTCATAGCTTCTCCCCATGCCCCCCCCCCACCCACCAATTTTCTTCCCTGACCTGTCTAGACATTATAGTTTTAAATGGTACACCACTTTATAGTCTTCTTAAAAAGTTTAAAGCCGGATTTCAGATCATATACCTGTATGTGCTAGATCTAGCCACCTTAGACAATGACTAGCTTAAAATAACGCTTCAGTACTTATTGTAAAAGAAAAAGTGGTAACCAGTAACTGAGATTAACCTGGCTAGAAGACTGTAAACAAACAGTTATGTTCCGTTGCTCATCCTTTTTTCTTTTGTCTTCTATCTGTTTCTTTGTGCCCTTCTCTTCCTCCCTCCTCCCTGCTTCTTTTTTTATTTTGTCTCTGCACAGATGTGATCAGTGCGGCCGCTCCTACCGCCATGCCAGCTCCCTCCTCAATCACAAGAACACCCACACCGTCGGCATCTACCACTGCGCTGTGTGCCTCAAGACCTACTCCAACCTGCTCGCCCTGAAGAACCACCGCCGTATCCACTCAGAGACGCGGCGCCACCGCTGCCACGACTGCGGAAAGGCCTTCCGCGTCTCTTCTCAGCTGTATAACCACCGTCGTGTCCACCAGAAGCAGCGGGAGCTGACCTGCCGGTCCTGCCAGCGTGCCTTCCCCACCCAGGCCAGCTTCAGGCTTCACATGGAGATCACCCATGGCCAGACACCGCAGCCTCGCCAGCCCAGGTCCCAGCAGCCCCGACCGGGGGGCTCCCAGGAGCTGGGCTGGGGGTCAGGCCTGGACCTCACCCTGATGCAGGCGCAAGGACTCGACCCCAATGGCACGGGCAAAACCCGCAGCCGTGGGGGCAACAGTGGGCCCATCAAGGCCCACGTTTGTGACCAGTGTGGCCGATCGTACCGCCATGCCAGCTCCCTGCTGAACCACAAGAACAGCCACAAGACGGGGACCTACTTCTGCAACTCCTGCCAGAAGGAGTTCCCCAACCTGATGTCCCTCAAGAACCACCGGCGCATCCACACCGAGCCCAAACGTTACCAGTGCCCCGACTGTGGCAAGTCATTCCGCGTCTCCACCCAACTAATCTGCCACCGCCGCATCCACACCAAGGAGAAGCCCTTCTCCTGCCAGCAGTGCGACAAGCGCTTCTCCTCCAAGTCCAACCTGAGGCACCACATGAAGGTGCACTGGAGCAGCTCAACGGCGCCCCCTTCCATGAGCATGGGCGCGCCCAACTTCCTGGGTATGCCCGGCGGCCCCTTCATATAGGCTAAGGGATGAGGGAGTGGGTTGGGCAGGTTTAGGGGTGGGGGAGCCAGTCACATGCCAAGGTTTCTGGAAGTGCCAAAAAGGGTTGCTCTTCCTCCTGCTCACCCTCCTCCTCTTCCTCCTCCTCATTGTCCATGTGTGGCTGTGATGTCAGAGAGTAGGTGTGTGTCTGAAGGACAGGTTGCATGGCTTAGACAGACGGACCAGGCCCTGCATGCCACACACACACACGCACACATACACACAGAGTGCAGAAGGGAGAACATAAAAGGGACGCTGCACACACACACAGGTGGCAGAGAGGACTTGAAATGGAGGACGTGCACACTCACACACTCCATTCACACACACCTTCATCACGCCTCTTTATCTGGCCTGTATCGAAGCAGTGGCCTTTCTCTGGACGTTCATACGAGGCCCTGCTTTCTAAAACTGAATTTCTCTGGTTGTCCCGCGCACATGCATGACGGACTGACCGACAGGCAGACGGACAGGCAGACATGGACTGTAGACAGACATGCAGATGTAGTTTTTTTAACATGACTACATGGACTGATTACTGCTACACCTGCCTTACTCCCCACTGCATGTTGCCCCGCAGAGGTCCTCAGACCTCTCTCGGCCCGGGAGAACGAGATTGAGAAATTCAGAAGGCCCGAGCTTGCAAGAAAAAACGAAACAAAACAAAAAAAACGAGCACCGCTTGTATCACATGGGGACGTTAATGTGAAGCCGGCCTGGCTCAGAAACCAGACTGTTAAAAAAAAAAAAAAAAGAAACAGAAAACAGCACAGGTTTTAAAGACTCCTAAGTCCTGTTGTAGCGACTTCGACAGACTGACTGACAGGCAGCCAGGCTGAGCAGCAGGCTCGGGCCAAATTCAGCAAAAAAAAAAGTTTGCTATTTTTGCTAAAAGTTGCTGCTGACTGTTGAGGGCCAGATGGAAAAGGGGCGGGAAGTCTGCAGGTCTGGAGGCAGAAGCCCGGACCGGCCATGTTTGTTTCATGCAGAGTAACAAGCCATCTTGTCCATTTCAATCCGAGGAGCAGATTGGTCCAGTGTTGAAGTTGCTTTCTCTGTTTTCTCCACACATCGCTCCACCTCATCCCATATGTGATGATGATGATGATGATGATGATTATAGGGATTTTTTTTTCTTTTCTTGCGGCCTTTGTCTCAGTGTTTTTAACCAGTTTATATTCTGACCGAGTCAGTTTTATAGAAAAAAAGAAAATACAAACTTGTTTGAAGTGTGAGCAATACGTAGCCAGTGTGAGCGCTGTATAAAGTGACGGTGGCGCTGGAGGAGGTCATTTTATTTTTCCTTTTTTATTTTTAATTTTTTTTTTTTTTTAAATATGTAAACGGTTTGACGAGAGATGGCGACTCCAGGACTGAACTGAGGGGTTGGGGCACCTTGGTCAATGAGCCTCTGTTTTTAACTTGTGCGTATGTGTGTGTGTCTGTGTGTGTGCGCGCGCATGTGTGCGTGTGTGTGTGTCTCTTGCAGCACGAAGATGAGCTTCAAAATCTTATAGGTTACCCCCCAACAGACCATTTCCTGAATCTCTCTGATTGGCTGCCTCTTTGACATCACACTTGTAGAGCCCCCTCCCCCTCCGCCCCGCTTTGCTCCGCCCCGTCCCGTCCCGTCTCTCTTAAAACTTTCTTCTTCTGGGTCAAACTCGTACTGTACGACGCCGCACACCCACCCAAACCAGCTAAACGTGTACAGGCCATAGTTTGTGGTGACACCTAAAAAAGGAGAAAGAAAAAAAAAATGTATCAGAAATGGAGAAAAAAAAAAAAAACAAGTAAAGAACATGTATATTGGTAGGCCTGTGCCGGCATATTTTTTTTTGGTTTTTTTGTTTCCTCCTGTATTGTAATCGTACTTCTGACTGTATTATCTACAGTACCTCTTTTTATAAGAAGGAAAAAAAGACGACAGATCATTGTAGTAATGCATTTATTTATATTATTATATTATTATTATTATTGATTATTATTAACACTTGTAATGGACGGCGCTAGTCTTTAGGATGTGTGAGTTTAGAGCTGTGTTGTTGTAAAACACCCACCTGACTCCCCCCGCCCCCCGCTCCCATAATCCCCCTCTCTCCTCTCTGACACGGAGCCAGCCAAGATGGACTCCCATAACGAACACTTTGCCTGTCCGACGAGACTGTTTCCCCTCCTTCCTGTTTTAACTCTGGGTTTGTCGTTCTCTGAGAAAAAGATGCTCCTCGCCCCCTCCTCCTGTCCCGGCCCGGGGGGGAAAAGAAAAAAGAAAGCGACCCAGGCAAACTGTTCTTAATGTGTGTTTTGATTGCAGTACGTTCGAAGATTAAGGAACTTATTACACGATGAAAAAAAAAATGTTTTTCTTGCCTTTTACAAAGTGATGTTGTGACAGTCTTTCTCTCTCAAAACACCCCCCCTCCCCTCGCCCACCGTCCTCTTCCTCCTCCACCGTTTTCTTTCCTCTTCACAAAGTTTGACTGAACTTTTTTTTTTTTCTCCCTCGCCCTCCGACGCCTATTTTTCCTGTTTTCCACAAAATCAAACTCACGCTCGAAAGGGATGACTTTGGTGATTACTTTTTTTTTTTTTTCTTTGAGTGCATTCAGTCCTCATCATTTGAACCTTTTTTTTTAAATGTTACACTTTTACGGTAACCTCTTGTATTTATTGGTGTATTTTTTTTTTTTTTAATTTAATTGCGTTTTGACTATTTGGAAGCCTCTGTGTGTGTTAAACACAGTTTGTCAGCGTTTCAGGAGCACTGGTGCTAGTAAAAGTCAAGCCGTGGAGTGACCGTCAAGTGCTGTAGGAGTCGATGTGATCTTGATCTAGAACACAGAAATAACTGTATATTCTCTCAATCTTATAGTTTTTCTCCCCCCCACCATTTCTTCTATTTTTTTTTTTTTTCCTGAGTGGACACTTTCCCGCCTGCATTTCAAGTAGTTTTTAGAGAGAATAAGATGAAAAAAAAGGATTGGTTTTGAACAAGTATAACCCTTTTGTTTTAAGTTCTAACTTTTTTTTTTGTTTCCATGCATATATATGTAATGCTTACTATACACTTTTATAAACTATGTTTTGATAATTCATTTCTTAACAAAAAAAAACCTTGTCCATATTCTATAACCCTTACTGCTGAGTACTGAAAATAAATAGCTGGAAAAACAACGAGTGGAGATCAGTGTTGTCAATCCATCCTCCTTCATCTGCTCACATACTGGAGAGACTGGACCGTTTGATTGACAGCCCCCCCGGCCTCTAGGGGGCAGGGCGGCTCTCGAGGTCAGAGAGGCGGGGCTTGTGACTCAAAGGTCACCGGTTCAAATCCCCAGATAGTCCAGGGAAATCTGAATGAGAAACACACTCCCTTCCCTCAGCCACTTCTGTCTGAGATGCCCTTGAGCAAGGCTTTAAGCTCACCCTCACTCACACCACACACCAACACCAACACACTACAGTTTCTAGGGCACTGATTTTCAAAATAAGGGTTGTGAACCTCTTGTGGGCCCCAGACAGTTGCTGTTTATGACGGCGGATTAGGGCCACAGCAGGGAGGGAAAGAATTACAGAGGTGGAGAAGAGGGGGGTGATATTCCAAGAGAAAAACGTAGAATTTCTGAGATTAAAGCCAGAGATTTACAGGACAAAAACTTGCATATTCTCTGAGATGGATGTGGTAAAGTTATGAGGAAAATAAATGTTCATGAAAAAATAAAATAAAATTCAGAAGTTAGAAAGTCAGAAATTTGCAAGAAAAAAACTCAGAAATTCTCTGAGATTAAAGTGACAAATTTATGAGAAAACAAATGCCATAAATTGTGAGAAAAAAACTCAAATTATTATAAAGTGACAAATAAAGGAAAAAGTCAGAAATTCTCTGAAGTTAAAGTTGTAAATTTCTGAGGAAAAAAAACTCTTCAAATTTTTCTCTTCAAAGTCCAGATGTTAATGATAATATTGTAATTCTGGCCTAAAATTGCTAAATCCCACACTAGAGGAAAAACTATTTTCCCTGTTTTTTTCCTTGACTTTATAAGTTTTTTTTTTCTCATGAATTTGTTTTTTTTTTCCACATAAATTTACAACTTAAATCTCAGAATTTCTTATTTTTTTCCCACAAACTTGTGACTTTATAATCTCAGAATATTCAAGTTTTTTCTCATAAATTTGAGTTTTTTCTCATGAATTTATGACTTTACTCCAAGTTTTTTTCTCAGAATATTACCCTCCCTGCCCTGGCTCAATTTTTTTTTTCTCCCTACAGTGGCCCTAATATGCTGCCACAGTCATGAGATCAAGACTCAAAGCAAGCCAAATAAAAATTTAATTAATTAATTAAGGATATTGGGGTAAAAAATAAATAAATAAAAAAACACAGGTAATGTTTTTGTAATGTAATTGTTGACAGTAATTTAGTTGCATTGAGGTTAAATCATGATTCACTGGGACTGAGCAGTTTTCCATTTTAATGTGAGGAAAATGAAGATGAAAAATTTGGGATTTGAAAAAGATTGGTTAGCTAGTTGTAATAAAAATGATGTTTAATCCTTAAAAATTTGTCCCATGAGATATCAACCCTGCTGAATCCCTCCTGCTCCAAGTGAGGAGACATGAAATTAATTTCTGAATGGTGACTCCACATTGACGTGGTGAGTCACACATTGGTAAAAATGTTGAATTCCATTAGATTAAGAATAAATATTTCTTTTCCTTTGAGCTAAACTTGTTTGCAGGGTCTTGCATTTTATTTACAGTCTTTGTTTTGATGATTGGAGATCTGAATGTTTCAAAGTGTGAGACTGCTGACAGGATACAGGCGGCTGATCGCCTCAGTTTTGGCCTTTTTTACTTGGTCAAGGTTCGACGTCATGAAGTTCATCACTGACCTTAATTTGAAAGAGCACTAGCTCAGTGTGCTGCCTTGGAAAATGTTGAGCAAAAGTGCCTGAGCCCCCCGTAAAACAATGTCTGCTGGAATAAAGTTGACCTTGAATAAAATACATGAAGGTTAGATTTTCAAATTTTGGCAGAATCTCAATGGGTTTTTTTGGCACAAACTGGGACAATCTGTAGGAAAGCAATCATACACACCAAAATATTCAGTTTTCTCTTAGAACTGAAGAAGAACTGGTTTCTCCAGATTCAGCCCTCATTAGATTGTCCCAAAAAATCTAGTGCAGGTTTCTCAAGTAATCTGGGAACCCCTGATGGAATGAATTGGATGTACAGTGTTTAAGTTAAAGGTGCACTCTGCAGAATTGTCAATGGTCAATGAGTGAGGACCCTGACAAAAACAAAATGGTCTAAGCATGTCCTTTGATCATTGAGTCTGCAGGGATCTCTGTGCTTAATCCACTTCTCGGTCCTCACTTCAGATGTGACCCTCTGCAGTTTTCGCAGTGCAGCTTTAAGCAGGACGCTCACTGGACGTGGACATACAGGACAGTATTTGGTGTCCAAACTCTTGCTGTTCTGCAACCCGGTGTCTGACATCACAGTTTGACCGGTGAGCGTCTCAGTTTTCTGTCAGTGAATACTCTGGAGACATTTGTTTTATGGAGCCTCGGTTCTTCTTGCGTCAAGTCTGATACATGAACTTTTTGTGCAACATTTCCCAAGATGTCGTCCCAACTCTGATGAACCGAATGTCAGTCAGGGGGGTTCTGTGCTGGAATTCCCTCCTGTTTCCTCGCCATGTTGACCAAAAAGTTTCTGTGTGGCAGACTTGCAGGCAGCGATACACACTGATACCACATCTTGAAGCAACATTTTTGGGCAAATTAACCAACAGTCATTACCAACTGTACATTACCCCTGATTGAATTTTCTTGGTTTTTCTTTGGTACTGTAAAAAGAAAACAATATTCAAAGCACATACAGTTGGTGACTGTCAAATCTATCCAGACAGAAATGCATGCTCTGCCCTTGCCTGTGATTTTAAACATCTCTGTTGCTTCAGAAAAGTTGGCCACATGCTGCTCCCTTCAGGGCTTTTCTAAGCTGAACAGCTTGGACAGCAGCTCGAAAGTCTTCCTCATGAATTGTGATCGATCAACACCGCCCTGAGGAAGTTCTCAGCCAGTGTCTCAGTCTTTTTGATTTCTCTTGGGTTCAAAAAACATGTAAGCTATACTTAGGGTTCTTCCGATCCAAGCAAGTGTAATAAATCCACCAAGTCTGGCTCATTAAATCCTTCCGCATTGCAGGAACTTCACCGGACGTGTTCTGCCGTAAACTAGTTCCACCTTTTTTGACACCAGGGGACTGGAAAGAACGCTGAAAGTGAAACCAAAACAAGCGCGTGGTGTTGTGCGTCCTTCAAAACAAATTTCCAGCTTCATGTCACCGCTCAAATCTGTCGTTTTCCAGTCTGTATCTGCTTCATTCAGTTTGGAGCAGCACACACCCGGTGAAGCTCTCATTCTCGCAACATGGAAACCAAAATCGGTGGGTGTTTTACACTCCCATGGTCCAACAGATCCCATTAAAAGTGTAAGAATCTGAACCATCACTTTAAATTCACCTACATTAAATATGTCCCAATTGTTTGTAGAGGGCTGAATGTCCAGTCCCTATGTGTTTTGGGTCCCAATTATTTTTGGTATTACAGTCATGATACAAATGGAAAATATATCAATACTGTAGAAGTGGTTCCAGGCTGTAATCACAGGTGTGAAAATGCATCCACAAATTGTTGGATTTATGTTTTTTTTTTTTTTCCTCTATAGGTGGATTGGACAAACCCTTCCTTGTTAATTCTAAAAGGAGGATTAAGTGAGGAATATGACTCACTTCAGAATTATGTTTTTAATGTTTAAACTTGTCTTGGTGCCCAGTTTGTACACAATCTGGTTGAATCTTTGGTATTTTAAAGTCGGGTTTGTAAGCACAACCTTAATGGACTTTGGCTGCTGGTCGTTTGTTCAGAGAAATCTCTGCTGTACTTCACTGTGCTCTGCATTCTTTGTGCCTGTTCCATGTATTTCCATATGAACCTCTACACTGTCTTTCTGTATGTGCTCACAATAAAGTGTTTTGTTTGAGAAAGATGTGACATTGTTGGATGATGACACTGTACTTTATTCTTCTTCTCTTCACACTGTTTTGGTGGATTTGTACAACAAGAACCAGTGTTGGGGCCTTAAAAAAAGCTTTAATTCAGTTTATTTTAAATGTAAATGGACAGTAATCAGGCTTTTGTTTGAGGATTCACTGCATAGACTGGACATTTAGCATTTACATTTGAAGTAGTTTGCACTCGTTTCTAATCTCAGCCCCAACACTGTCCAGTAATTTTAAAGAGTATCCATACCTCAAACCTAAATCTGTGTAAATCCTGACCTCTAATGGTGGAAAGTAGAGTGCCTGGTCTTTGGCAGCAGGTGATGGCGCCACCCACAGGATGGTGACATCACCTGCCACCAAGGACCAGGCATCCTATTTTTCAGCATTAGAATTGGGGTTTGGGGTTCAGTTACTCTTCAAAGCCGGTAATTTTTTGAAGTGCAAATTAGATGTACATCCTTGTATCCCATCCCACCCTTTTGCGTCCCCATCTGAATTAAACCAAAGGCACCGCTGGGATGGGGGCACAAAATGGCTGCTGATAAATGATGCATATGTATATGCAGTAATGCAAGAGGTCTGTCTGTTGATGTCATGCCTGAGATATTTCCCAGCTTCCAGTTCTCTGACAGCTGGACCTGGGGACTCATTTAAAGAAACTATTAAATTGTATGATCAAAAGCACATGCTAGATATTTCTGTTGATACCTTTGATAATTAGTTTAATCATTTGAAATGATACAGCAACTTGAGGAAGTGATACAGGCTATTGATTTTTCCATCTAGATCAAATTTTCTCCAACTCCAGCTTTGGATTTGGCAGTGAGCTCATACTTTGTGAGTAAGAACCTTGAAGAAATGAGGCCCCTGGTTTCCCAAACATAATCGAAGGTCAGAGGAGCTGAGGTATATTCAAAAATAATGAACTCCAGAAAAATCCATTGGTCATACCGGTCAAATCCAATCAGAAGACCTACACAGACGGCCTCATGGGGGAATCAAACCATGTGAAAAAAAGAAATCATTTTATTGTTATTTTGTTGTACCCTTTTCAGAAGTGTACCAGTCATTAATGGGGTGTTCAGTCACCAACAAATTGAGTCCATTGTTTTATTCTGAGTAGGGACGCTAAACCTTTTTCATGCCTGCCGAAGCTCTAGGATCTCCTGAGACTGTCTTTCCGTGACCATTATTCTCTTTTGTTCTTTTCCTCTGCTCACGGTAAATGTTTTTTTTTTTTTTTTTTTTTTTTTTTTTAAGTGTCAGATTAGTGAAAGTGTAACAGACTGGGATTCCAGAGCTGCTCCTGTGACATCTTACAGGGGTATTCCTGAACTGTTGACCCTTACTCTGGTTACTACTGTTTTGTTTTGTTTTTTGCCATGTATGACGATCTAAGAATTTAAAATTGTTTTACTGTTGCACTAATTTCCAGTCACTCTGATTAAGAGCATAGGCAAAATGCCTAAAATTTACGGGTAATGTACATCATGCTTTGCAATTTAAGGACCCATATGATGTCATTCTCATACATTTGGCACAAATCCATGAGGGAAAAAGACACCAGTGTTCCCTACATGAGAACAATGGTAGAGAACTCCAAAAGAATGTCTTTGATTTGCATGACTTCTGAATTTGAGTTCTTTAAAATGTAATGGTTCATGGTTTTCTACTTATTTTCAATTATTTGCTTGCATTGTTTTTCTTTTTCTGGATCCCTGCTGTGTATTACCAAGTTGAATCAGAGTTGGTTTTAACTGAAAACCTCCCATTTCTCTTCTCCAGATCTGAGCCCGGTTGGTTCATCAAGCAGCACCAAGAGCTACGTGTGCAACCAGTGTGGCCGGTCGTACCGCCACGCCAGCTCCCTGCTGAACCACAAGAACAGCCACAAGACGGGGACCTACTTCTGCAACTCCTGCCAGAAGGAGTTCCCCAACCTGATGTCCCTCAAAAACCACCGGCGCATCCACACCGAGCCCAAACGCTACCGGTGCCCCGACTGTGGCAAGTCATTCCGGGTTTCCACTGCGCTTGTCTGCCACCGCCGCATCCACACCAAGGAGAAGCCCTTCCCCTGCCAGCAGTGCGACAAACACTTCACCTCCAGGTCCAACCTGAGACATCACATGAAAGTGCACTGGAGCAGTCCATCTCTGTCACGGGGATCGTCCTCCGCCTTCCTCACCGTCTCGTCGCGATCTTTCCATTAAATGTCTGACCTCTCACAGCTGTTTCTGCTAAATGTCCGCACAGGAGAGACTTCATGCTGAAATAATCTGGAGTGGTGGTGATACCTCAAATGTGAAACTGCACCACTCTGACCAGACTGTGCCGTCCCCTCACGTTTTTAAAAATATAAATAAAGAGGGGCAAGTTTGTGGATCAAGCAACTGAAGCAAAGGCACCTGACAGAACCAGAGTATCAGCATGAGTAAGCAAATTTCAACAAATATCTAACCTCATCACACTTTCACAACCAACTGTTTGTTTCTAACGTCCTGCAGCAGCATTTTCTCCAGATCTGGTGGCCTTTCCTCCTCAGACCCAAACTCAGTGTCTCAGCCTTCCACTCTGTGGCTGCCGATGTTCGTTCAGAGCGAGATCTTGGCCTTCAAACATGATTGTGTTGGCTCAATATTCCCCCACAGACAATGAACTGGACACCTGGAAACTTAAGCTCTCTCTCTGCTGACAGTAAAACATTTTAGGTTTCTCCACTGACTGTGCAGGAGCCTCTAAGATTTTGTCTCCGCCGACAGTAAATGATGCTCTAAGCTTGTGCACTGACAATGAATGGGGGCTATTTATTTCTCCATTGATACTAAAAGGGGCTTCACTGATGCTGAACGGGGAATTGCCCCTTTCCATTGCCAATGAATGGATCTACAAGCTGCTCCATAAGGTTTCTTCACTGACATCAAGTGGATCTCCATGTTCCCACTGACAGTACCTAGCATCTGAGGTTTACATTGACAGTGCACAGATTTCTGAGGCTTTCTCTTGACTCACAGTTTTTATATGTCGTAGTGACATTAAACAGGGGTCTAAGCGACTCTCCGTTGATTAAATGGGACAGGTTGTGGTAAGACTGAGGTGGAGTGCATCACTGGTCTAAGGGCTCTCCTGGTCCCTCTAATCCTGAAGCACAGTGAGCCCAGATGGCTTATGGGTCCTGTTTTCTTTGCATTGGCTGGTCGTGACTGTCATTGTTTTTATTTGTACTGATTTCAGCAGAACGCCGTGGTGTTGTAAGGACTAAAGCACCGTGGCAGAAGATTATCCCACTGACAGATAAAAAGACTCAAGAGTTTATCTCCCCGTTGAGGCAAACTCAACTCTAAAGTTCTCTCCCTCCATTGACTGAACCGTATTCTTAGTATTTCCATTGACTGAAAACAGCACTCTTAGTTTTAATAAAATTAAGGGGAGGTGGAGATGGAGCAACAAAACAGCGAGGTGTCCTTTGGGAGGACCCATCACCACGGGAACTGACAGACATCCAGACATCTGCAGGATGTCAGAGTGCCGGGAAAGAAAGTGAGATTTTGTGTTTTTGTACTGGAGGGGATTAAAAAAACTACATCGACTTCCTCCATCTCCTCCTTGTCCTCATTGACCTTCACCTCCCTCTGTTGCTGAGGAGGAGACTGATCGTGTACAGATGTAAAACAAAGGGCATACACAGTTAAACACACTGTATCTACCTGTTGCTCCGATGTGTGTATGACCACACGCCGGCCTGATTATTGCAGGGACAGACGCGGTTCATGGCATTTAATTCACGTGCCGTTTTGTGCACACTTTGATGCAAACTCAGTGTGAACACAATTAAGAGTGGGGAGCACCAACAGCAACCAAACCCTCCAGTATCGTACTCTGCAAACTGAAATGTCTTTCTTTGGATGTACAAGAGACTATCGGGATTGTAAATATACACAACCCAACCTTCTTGGCAGCATACACACTCAGATTTCCACCTCTTTCTCCGGGTTATGATGGAGTGGACCGCCTAATTTTCAAAATAATGCGAAATCAGTGAGTTCCAGATGATTGATTTGGCTCAACGTCAGTGCAGAGCTCTAGTTTCTTAGGGTTTAAACGCTGTTTCAGGGGCCTTACTGCCGTGACGCAGCTGTGGCGGTACCCATTCTGCTTTATCAGCAGGTTGGAGCGGACTGACTGGTGTACTGTTAAAGAGCAAACCGAAACGTCTCTGTGCTTCTCTGTCTGACTCAAACTATTTCCAACTTGTGTGTGTCTTGTGGCACAAACGTTTTAAACCGTACTGTTCCTTCAAGATGGCAGCCTGGCTCTTCAAGAGGGGATAGTTCATGAAACGCCGACTCTTACTCTCATTGTCTCTCAGATTTTGTTTGTGGTTTTCTTCAGGAACAAAGCTGATGCTGGGGAGCCATGCAGTTTTGCTCCTTGGGAAAATCACCAAAATAATCTTCAGGTTCCTTAAAAGCAACCTGCCCTACCAGCAACTTTGTGTCCCACATCAGAGATGAGTTACGTCAGCAAATGACCCCTTTGTCTTTCATGTTAATCACCTTGTATTTGTATTTCTTTCTTTTTCCTCTTGGGCACTTGTATTTTCAACACTGTGCCTGATAGCTGAAATATATAGTTAAAGGGTTGTGGTACAAACTAAAGAGAAGTAGTATTTTAAAAAGTGATGATGTGCTGATATGTTATCCTCTGCTTTCACTTGACGTTGCATTCTGCAGCAGGTCTCACTTCTTGGCCGAGCCACAGAGGCCAAATTCGCTATTTAGTATGTAAAACTGATCAACAGTGTTTTTGTTGTTTGTCTCTTTGTGACCTTGGGGTTGAGCACAATGTCTCCACTTTGTTTTTGCTTTATCATCAGTTGCTGCAGATGGAAATTATGTAGAATTTGGGCTCTGCGGCTTGGCCAGGAGGTAACAGCTGTCTGCGGCCGCTATGCGACAGCCATTTTGTGTCTGTCCCAGTAACCCTGTGTTCATGGCGTTTCCGAATTCTGGATTTTTTTTTTTTTTTTGTTGTTGTTGTTATTTTATAAGTTGGCCCTGTAACTCCAAATTCTTAATCCTTCACTCCATGATGTTTTGACTGGCAGCTACGTAGCACCAACCACAAACCCAGAGCCGAGGTGTCTCGAGTTAACACTGTTTGCAGATGAAATCAAACTTATTTTTGCATCTCAGAGATAGCACTTTCATTTTAGTAAGGTGACAAACAGTTGAACTATGTGGTATAGTCAAAATCGAATTTTTTAAAAATCGACCTAACAAATTCCGGTGCATTTTGTGTAGCCAGATGTTAAGTCAAAGATATTGGAACTCTTTGAAAATTCCCACTTAATCTTATCTTTCTAACTTGCGTGACGGAAAGTTTCTCATTTCGGTCTCTCTGTGAACACAGGATGATAATCCAGTTCATTTTAGTTGGGCATGCAAAATGGCACAAGAGAAAGCGACCCCTAGAAGTATAGCAGTAGACCCTTGGTGCTGTTTGGTTAGACCATGTATCGTCATTGTACCTCTGTATCATAACCTCTGTATGACTTTTTATAATACAAAACAACAGATAATTGTAGAATGCCTTTATTTATATCAACTTGTAATGAACTGCTATTAATAAAGTGTGTGAGTGTAGAGCTTTGATGTCCCAGCCACAAGTAGCCCCTGTTCGAAAATGGCTTCAGAGTGTGTGAGCTAGTTAAGGAGCACTTACATTAATCTTCCCAGGCGCTCCAAAAGCCTCAAAAACCAATGCATCGCTTGCATAAAAATGTAACACAAGCCCTCCTTTTAATAATAAGTATTTGAAAGATGAGTGTTGTTTCGTTTTCTGGTGTTACCTACCCATTTTAGAGCATTCAGGAAAACCTGGAGAACTCCTGGCTGCAAACTGCAAGGATAAATGAGGAGAGGACACTTGTCACCAGGAACTGAACCGTGGTCCTTCCAGGTTGTCATGGCAACCCCCTCCGCTCCTTGTTCGTCCCTCTGGCATTCAGGCTTAAAGCTCATGAAAGCCTCTTTACTGTGACTAACCAAAAACAAGGTCACGGATCTAACTTGGATTACAAAGAAGACGCTGCGAGATGTCTTACAATCAAGTTCTCAAACCAGCTGAAACCAAGCCCCGCCCACCTCGTCACCAAAACAGGAAGAGGCAACCGTACGCTCACTCGCAGCGGCTCTGTCACAAACCCGAGGACGCTTCACATTTCTGTTTTGAAGGCAACAAAAAAAAAAAGCTGTTCCTCAATACAACATCAGCAAACCTTGGAGGCACGTGGATTCCTTCGCTTCGAGAAAGTTTCCAAACAAAGCTACGACCAATAAAAAGTAAATCCCACTAACATTATTCCTTTTATGTGGAAATTGTCCATTGGGAATCATGTTATTGTATTGTAGTCAGAATCAAAAATACTGTATTGATCCCCGAGGGGAAATTGGTTAGTAGAGTCATTTGTCTTTTTGACCGAATCAGACACTGGTGGTGCAACATCCACTGTACAGAACCAGCATAATATTTTTATTTTATTTTTTTTTAACATGGTATGAAAGTTTGATCACCCTGGCCATCAGCTGAGTGTAACATCAGAGGGGCTCACATGATGCTGCCGGTCTCCAGACATTAATTTCTCTGCTGAAGCTGAAGCGATTTGTAGGAAGGTTCCTCGTTGGGTATCAAGGAAGCAGGAAGCGTCTCTCTGAATGGGACAGAGCCATTGCTTCAACAGGGTGACAGACGCTTCACTTATCTCTGTCTGACAGTATCACTGTGCCATCCTGCCACACGCAAAACACTATTAAAGGCAATTATTAACCTCAAGTATATCTTCTTTAATCATTTTAGCTACATAGGTGGATGATATCCCGATCCAAGCCAGCATTACAAAGTCTACCTGCATGAAGTACGCTGTGTCAAACCGTCAGTACACTGAAGCTTAGTAATCCAGCTGAGAACAGTTTACATTCCTCTGAGCTCTGATGGTGAGAGCCGCAGATTCACATTTTAGTTTTCAGAGGCAGAAAAACCTCATTGGTCAAGTGATTGTTCAGTGCGTGGAACACAAATGTGTGTTCTCAGGAAACTGACAGATGTCCCTTTTAGATGAGACTTATGAAGTGGAGTTAAAATCAGATCTGGGACAAAAATCAGGTGTTTGGTGCCTGTTGGACAGCACAGTATTCACCATGTTGACGTCGGTTTCCCTTGTGACGGCAGGAAGCGCTGATTCTGCGAACAGGACGGTCGAGTCGCTCATACCTCAAACAGTATCAGGTCAGCGCTTCCTCACCGGACAGAAACTAAGAAACAGGTAGATCGAGAAAATCCAGAGGGACGCTGGGCCCTATTTCAAGGCAAAACAGCTCCCAAAGTGGATTTACTGCGTTATCAAAGTGACCTCTGGAGTCTAAGCTCGGCCACATAATAAATCCACTTTGGGAGCCGCAGACAAAGTGTGTGGACTTTTCTTTCTCGTGGTTTTCAGTCCTGCACCTACAGTGCGAGATTTGTGTGTCTTTCCTGTAAAAAAATAAATAAATAAATAAAATAAAGCTAATTTTGTCACCCATTAGCTAACGTTAGTCATCAGCTAACGCTAATTTTAGCATTTAACTACATCCTGACCATCAAACGATACAAGAGGAAACCCACAGTAGAAACATTAAATATCAATAAATATCTTGGCCACCTTTATTTTTTAGCATCACTGCAGCTTCAAAGTAAAATGGACTGGATACCACATGGCTAATGATGGCTGACGTTAGCCAAGCTAAAGATTAGCCTGACATCCAGTGCATTTTACCTCCAGGCTTTAGTGAACGTTCATAATAAATGTGGCTAAAATTTTTGTTGGTGTTTCAAATTTAATTTACATCTGTTCTGTATTATTATATTAACACTGGATACACATGGTTACCTTGCAAAAAAAAAGGGGCCTATTTTGTCACCCATTAGCTACCATTACTCAACAGCTGACGTTAATTTTAGCATTTAGCCACATCCTAGATGCCATATCATTAAATATAAGAGGAAAACCCACAGTTTAATTATGAAATACCAATAAATACCTTGGCCACATTTATTTTTTAAGGTCACTAAAGCCTCAAAGTAAAATGGGCTAAATATAACATAGCTGATGTTAGCCTAGCTAGAAATTCGTTTCACATTTAGACCATTTTACGTTCAGGTTTTACTGAATTTAAATAATAAATGTGGCTAAAATGTTTGCTAAGGTTAGCTGTTGTGCAGCAGAGGCTAATTGACAGCCAAACATGATTTTTACCAGGAAACATGGCCCAGTTTCCCTTCATATATTCACTGTCCATTGTTGCCTCCCACCCATTGAAATCAGCGGGAGGGACCGGCCTGTAAAACGGTGTGTGTCTGTCCATTCTTCACACAACGGTGTAATTTAAAAATGAGCGGTTAGATTTCCAGAGGAAAAAGAGCCCAACTTTTTTCACCTCTTGACCAACAGGGGGCGTGGGAGAGCATGTGGCATGTCCCGAGCAGCTGGTTGACTTTTCAGGCTGTTCAGTCCAAAGGGGGCGTGGCAGTGGGCGTGGCCTGGCACAAAAAAATCACAGTACTTCCCAGGACGTTTGCAGAAAAAAACGCAAAATTTTGACTTGGCATTTGCCCTGAACTGAAGAATGACATATTAACGTCTCACCTGAACGGGGCCGCGCCCACTTCCTCCCAGGCCACGCCCCCTTCAGTTTTTGCCGTTTCACCAAAGGGGGTCGTGTGAGGTGTCCTCTGACTCGGCATGTTGGTGCCGACAAGCTGGTCGACGCCTGGCCACGCCCACTTCCGGTTTTGCTCTTCATTGCAGATTCAGGACAAAATCTATTGGCTCTAATGACTTTTTCCTCAAAGTTGGGGGGGTGCACCGTTTGTAGCAGAGAATATGTTAACTCATTGTGTTTTTGTTCAGTGGAGATGCAGTGCAACTATTTTTCAGACTCCAAACATTGGTAGGAAATGCCCTTTTGTTTCCAGAACCGAGCCTCCTGTCAATCAAAGACTAACCTCGTGCTCTTTGAATTATTTTTTTGTCCTTCCATTTAACCCATACCTTGATGTGTTTCTCTTTACATGCACCTGTTAGTGCAGATCGGGATACAGCAGCTTAATATGTAGCTGCGTGTAAATATAACCAGAATTTCCTCTCTTGGTCCTCGTTATTTTCTGGATTGCTCTGGTTTAAAGGTTCAGATCTGCACATAAAACAAAAGATTAGATTTTTAACCTTGAGCAGCACAGATTTTTTTTTTTTTTTTTTTTTTTAATCACCGTCTAAACCATTTAAAAATCACAGAACTTACAACAGTTACAGAGCAATCATGGCGTTGTTCCCCAGCAGCATCTTCAGGTTGAGCTCTGTGCCGTGCAACGTTAAGGTTTTTCTTTTTTTTTTTTTTTCCCTTGCACTTTTACATGCTGATGATTTGATTTGATTATTGCTGTTTGACCAGGATGCGTTGACAGCTCAGAGGTGTGCAGTTTAAAGAACCTCTCTCTCTTCTCTCTGTAGCCTCTCTGCTTCTTTCACTTTGCTCTGCATCTGCCTTTTTTTTCTTTTTAAATAAATCATGTTTCTACACCGTCCTGCAATCTCCGTTATTGAGTCTCTCGGGGAAAACAAGGCATTTTATTGTGAAAGTAGGCGGCCGCTGTGTAAATCAGGTGATACCTTCTCATTCACAATGTAAAGAAGTGACGGTTGTGCCTTCAGTAACAGGTAAAGTGGGTTCACTCCAAGATAATAAATGCTGCATTTCAGGTGAGATTTTTTTTCTCCCAAAAATGGATAAACGATTCTTTCATGTGTTTATCAGACTTATAATGTATCTATTACATCTAAACTGTAGCCCAGGGGGTGCTGTTGGGCCCACTCCTAATATCAATCCACCCCTCAGACACTCTCTCCCTTTTACTTATTTTTTACCTTTCACCATAACTTGCAAAAAGGCTTTTTCATTAGCATGAACAATTTTTCAATTAGCTATTTTTAGATCCTTGGCAGTAAGCAAATATATTTGGGTGCATGTGTGTTGATGACGCATTGAAACATTAGCAGAGCCAGGAACTGGAGAAGTCACCTTGACCTAAATTTTACACCTAATTGGATATGTTTGAATGGATTTGATTATTCACAAACAAGACATAATAAATGCACGTTTAAATGCATGCCTGCTCAGTGACCACCTGCAATACCTTCATGGACCACCGTGGGGCCAAGGACCACCAGTTGAAAATCCTTGAAAACCTCCTCCTAAAATCTACAAATCCCTCCCAACTCAGTCCTATTTTACATGTTCATGTTCATGCAGATATTCTCACTCCAGATTAAATCACATAATGTGGTTTCACACTTGACATTAGATAACAAAGCAAGAGGAGTTTATCTGTGAGGAGACATTTTTAATATCCTTGATACCCTTTAATATCCTATCCTAATATCTAATATCCTTAATATTTACCTTTATTTTTCCCATTTGGTGTCTTTAAAGAGATGAAGAAACAAACCATGTCTGGCACCGTAACATCACAGAGAGCTTTTACCTCAGCCTGTATTTTGTTTAATGCGTCAATTCTGTGTTTCAAATGTATTCATAGCCAAAGAACAACCAGACAGTGAACGACTGGGGCCTCTGGTCATTAGTGGCCCCTGGTGGCCTGGGAACTTTGACTAGTTTCTGTGCCAGTTCCTACAGCAACCAGGGAGCCAATTAGCAATTCTCCTTTTTTTTTCTCCCACTTTTGAAACATTTGCACATCATTTTGCAGAAAGCCTTCTCCCACATGTTGGTAATGGCTGTATAAAAGCTGTTTACAGCCTGGAAGCATCCTTCACTGATTACAGCACTTTGGTGCAGCATCCCATCATGCCAGTTAAGAACGGCCTCTTGGGTAATTCTGCTGTAGTAAATAAAGGCCTGTATTCACAGTCAGATGGTCTCATGGTCATGAATGAGATCAGCTGAACTGGTAGTTGTTCTTCAGTGCATCATACGCTATAAGGACAAAAGTACTGGGATACATAAATCACTGAATCCAGGTGTTTCATTCAGTCCCATCACCACAGGTGTGTAACCTCCAGTAGAGTTCTCATATTCTGCCCGAGCCCGACCCCATTTTCGGGTCGGGCCGGGCCTAAAATTTACGTGAATTGGGCGGGTCGGGTCGGGCTTCAGGTTCTGTGGGGGATTTTTTTTTTTAAATAAAAAAATAATGAGAACTCTAACCTCCAGCAGCTAGCCATGCAGTCTGCCTTTCCCAACATCAGTGACAGAGCGTCTGGTTCTAAAGAGCTCACTGAGTTCCAGGTGCTGCTGGAATAGTGATGGAACAGGAAGCCACCGCTGCAACAAGTCAGCTGGTGAAGTTTCTTCCCTCCTAGATATTCCACCATCAGCTGGAAGTGGGATTATTGCAAAGTGGAAGAGTTTAGGAGCAACAGCGACTCGGCCACCAGGGGGCGGCACCATGTAAAGTTACAGAGCAGGGTCGCCGAGCGCCGAGGCTCATAGTGCGTAAAAGTCACCAACGCTCTGCCGCCTCAGTACCTGCAGAGCTCCAAACCTCCTCTGGCATCAACATCAGCACAGAAACTGAGCGCCGGGAGCTTCATGGCCGAGCGGCCGCACGCCAGCCTCACATCACCGAGCACGACGCCGAGCGGCCGCACGCCAGCCTCACCTCACCGGGCACGATGCCGAGCGGCCGCACGCCAGCCTCATGTCACCGAGCACGACGCCGAGCGGCCGCACGCCAGCCTCACGTCACCGAGCACGGCGCCGAGCGGCGGACGGAGCAGCATAAAGCACGCCACCGCCGGACTCTGGAGCGGCGGAAACGTGTTCTGTGGAGCGACCAATCAGGCGTCTCCATGTGACGGTCTGATGGACGAGTCTGGGTTTGGGGAACGCCAGGAGAACGTTCCCCGCCTCCAGGAGAACGTTCCCCGCCTCCAGGAGAACGTTCCCCGCCTCCAGGAGAACGTTCCCCGCCTCCAGGAGAACGTTCCCTGCCTGAGCGCATTGTGCCGACTGTGCAGTTTGCTGGAGGAGGGGTCACGCTGTGGGCTGGTGTTTCTGGGCTCGGCCTCGGCCCCTCAGCTCCACTGAAGGGAAATCTGAACGCTTCAGCTCACCGACACATTTTGGACAATTCTCTGCTTCCAGCTCTGTGGGACCAGTTTGGGGAAGGAAGGCCCTTTCCTGTCCCAGCATGACTGAGCCCCAGTGCACAGAGCAGCTCCATAAAGGCGTGGCTGCAGGAACTTCCCCTCCCCAAGAAAACTTTCCTCAATTAATCAATAAAAGTGTTTTTTGTTGTTGTTGTTGTTGTGTTTTGTTTTTGCTTAACGAGTCCCTCCTCTTGTTCACTCAGGTTAGTCTCTCCTGATTGAGATGTGCTGTCGGTGCCGGTGCATCACGGCTGAGCCAATGTCCACAACACGGCACGGTTAATTTCTGCATCGTGCTTGACGGGCAGCTGATCATTTCACCTCCTTTTATTTCATTTGATGATGTGCTGAGGGGATGAGCCACAGCCCGCTTGTTAGCTCGCCAGCTAAGATGTTAGTGAGAAGTGGTGGAAAAACTATTTTGATTGTTTTTCTATGGGCAAAAAAAAAAAAAAAGAAAAAATGTTGCCGAAATGACAAAAAATATAACAGCCTAAATAAAATCATAGGCCACATTAATTTTCCACTGTTATTCTGAATATTCTTAATTTGATGTGACTCATATATACAGAGCATTCCGTATAGATATTTGGAATTGGATTTTCAGATTAAGATGTTAGGGATGTGCCGACACTATTTGAGTTTGAGGATCTGCCGACTGTTTGCGAGGCTGGGGTAGGGATGCATTCACAAAATGAAAGCCCAGATTTCTGGATACAGGTTTCTTAATATGCGTGAATGTTGCAACACCGACGTTTTCGATAAGGTGGCTGAACGGGTGAAAAAGTCCTCTGCTGTTTGGTTGTGACAGTAGAGACAAGCAGGAAATACTACTACTAATACTGTTAGCTCCCGATTCTTTTGTTGAAAGCCCAAGTACAGACCGGAGTCAGTCTTCAATTTTCTGATGCAATATTTATTTGGTCACATATAAAGCAAAGCAGCGCTGGTCTCAGTGTGACAGAGCTCCCGCAGGATCTCAGTCAGAAAGCGCCCCGATATCAGGAAATGATACACATTTATGTTCTTGGGCTTGGGCCTGCCCCGTACATAGGTTGGACTTAAACGCAACCGAGAATAATTGGCCAGTTACCCGGACATGGACAGGCCAACCACTGTCCATGCCTTGTTTCTGGAATGTGTGATGCTATGTGTGTGAATGTTGACTGGGCGTGTATCTAATGCAACAGACCTAAATAACAAGATAGAGAAAGTACATCTGGCTCCTGCTGTGTCTGTCCTCTGCTTAGCAGCCAAGATGCCCTGAACTATGTAATACATTGGATAATGCAAGAAACATTGAACTATACGGCCAATTGTAACAATACTACTAGCGGGGCAGATAACTGTAACAATCGTTCAAAAGTGGATACAAGCACCAAATTTGGTATGTTTATCCCTCAGAGGCCATTAATATGAAAAACAGCGTTAGCTACTTAGATTTTCAAAATGGCCGCCATTTTTCAAGACGGCCGCCAGTTCCGCCATTGGAAACACATATGCTGCCACAAAAATTTGCCTATGGGACAAATTTCAATATTTTTTACTATTATAACCCATTTTTGTCACTGTAGGAACATCAGATACATATATCTCTGGCTAATTGAAAGTCTTTTGCTGCCATTTCTAGTGAATAATGTGAAAAAAAAACAGCATAAAATGTGAAATTAAAAAAAAAAACTATTATGAAATGTACTGAAGTAACGGGAGGTTTTCTGTTTTGTTCTGTTTTGTTTTTAAGACATGAAATATGTGAATATGAGGATGTATATTCCTTAAGGCCAAAGTTTCTAGTCTTGGTATTTACAGCTGCAAAGTGCTGTACAGGTAAGACCAAACTGGTAGCATTTGCATCTTCCTCTGCATTCCATCTTGCATCCACATTTGGTCAGCTGCTGACAGCTCTCCGCAATTGGTGATAGCTCTGTCCATACAATCTGCGACATATCACCCTTTTGGTCCATCCCCACTTTGACGGACTCTCTATGTCTGGTTAGCATACAGTGGCCTGACTCCAAATGTAGCCTGCCTGGTAGGCTGAACGCTTCACATGCTGTAGCAATGCTGCTTGAGTTGGAGGAATGACTTCATATGGCCTTTGTTTTCTGGCAAACAAGTCCATCATAAACTCTGGCTGCATCACTGGATTTGTCATACATCAGGACTACAAACTTTTCTATAATCTTCAGGTCACTCGTCAATTCTTGGAGGATAGTGGCTGAGTTTGCTGAAGATTTCAGAGGCCTCATTGAATACATTCTATGTTTGCCAAGCAGTCTTCTTCCCTTTACCACAGAGGGCCGAAACAACATCAGAGCCTGTGAAGGCATGAGAGGAGTCCTCTACTCCTTTCCCTTCCAAGATGTTGATAGAGGTCATGTACAGGGATCCACCTTACATTCACTCCTTGGCCAAAAGCAATCCACATTTGTTGTAGACATACCTCCTGAAGAACTGGCAGAACACTAACTGCTACAACAAGGATGTCTGTATCGCTGGCTTTGACCATGAGTTTTTTGCAGGCATTTTTGACTGCATGCTTGGCGTGGACAAAGATCCTTGTGTGAGCTTCCTCGTGACTACATGGACTTACTTCATCTAGGCTGATGGACTGGTTGCTGACAGCTTGATCCTCTTTGGTAGCACATTTGGTGTTACTGTTTGTGCAACTTTGTCAGCAAGGAAGTGGAATGGCTCAGTTTTGTTGTCATCATTTCTAAAGAAGTTCCGCCAGTTTGTTGCTATTTTGCCATTGCTGGTCACTTTCCGTCTAGCTCCATGTCCTCTCCTAGACCTGGCTTCTGCTTTCAGGCTTGATTGTAGGTAGACGTTGAAGATTATGTCTGTTTTGTTGTGTTTAACGGAGTAGGCCTCTATTTTTGGGAGAAACTCAAATAAGGTGTAGTCGTCAAATGTCTTTGATCTCCGTGGAGGCACACTGTTGACCAGTGCTGAGCCATCAATAATGACAGTTTGTACATCTGGTTCAGTGTCAGAGACTTTGACAAGAGACTCAAGGACGGCAGCCAGCTGAGATTTTTGCACTGTGGAGCTTCACCATCACTCAGGGCAGCAGGGAATGGCTGATTCTCATGTTTAAAGAACTCTGGTAGTCCTCCTTCAACACCTTCTGCTTTGAAGAACTGACAGAGGCTGGTTCCTGATGGAAGAAGTTCATGCAGTTCTTCTAGATAGGTTTGTAAAATCTGGGTGGTTCTTTGTTGAGTCCTTTCATGAACCTTTGGAACCGGGTTTTCCCTCTCTCATAGTGTGTATGAATCAATACAGCTGCACTTGGGTTTGCAGTATCCTTGGTGTCAAGCGAAAACAGATTCTGGCTCTCCTCCTTGAAAGGATTGCCCATATCCTCCATGACAATGGTTAGCTTTTTGACTTTATCAAGGAACAGTGCTTGAGCTTGTTCAGTCTGTTCATGGTGGGTGGTGTGTTTTGTACCCTCCTTAGCTCTAGATGCTGCATTGTATTGCAAAACCAAGCGGCTGACTTCAGGACCAGCTACCATCCACCTTCTCAGTGCTGATGGATCTTCAGTCAGACCTATGGCTCCCCCACTTCCTTTGATGACAGCGTTGACATGTTCATGACCTTGGTCTATGGCCATTGCAGAGAACTCTCAGCTTGATTTGTGCACGACAAAATTTCCTCTCTGAAACTCCTGGGCAAGCTGAGAGTATTTATGTTTCAGTGTCACCATATCTCTGAGGTGGATCGGAAGCCATCGTGCATAGTTCATATTGTTGTTGGCAAAGAAGTATGGTATCAGCTCTGCCAGTGACTGACAATACAGGTTGAAGTTGGCTTTCCTGAGTGATCGGATCAGCAGGAGTATCACAAGTTCCATTGACAACACCAAATGCCAGAATTTAAATTGGGGGCCTTGTAATTTGTGGTTCTCACACAAAGCCACAAAGTCAAGTATGTCTTTGCCATTTGGAGCAGTCTCATTGGTGTAGTTATTGTAAGCTGTCTTCAGAAGCTTGTATAGACTGCATGCTGTAATCTGGTGCATTTGTTGTGTTCTAGTGACACTTTAAGCTGTTAAAAATGATTCTTCTGTTCCAGCTGAAGTTATCCCTGCCTCCACGAGAGCACCTGTCCAACTGCTATCCTAAAGTAGAGTTCCGATTGACTTCAGTGCTGCCATCTCAATGTGCAGGCCCCCAGACATGAAGACAAAATGGTCCTCACCATACTTCTCAGGCCACTGCCACTGCACCTGCTTGGCTACTGCATAGATTGGTTGGTCAGCAGCAATAACAGGTACCTGACCTGGGTTCAGAAATGTTACTATGTCCTTGATCTTGACCATCACATGTCTGACTGTAGCAACTGAGTGGGCCTGATCCTTAACAATGATGTCATGACATAAGGACTTAATAACTGATTTACATTCTTTAATGTTTAGATGATATATGCTTAAAAGTCTCTCTAGTCAATCAAGTACAGCCATAATGTAGTTAGCCAGTTAATTCGCAAATTAACCGACATCTAGCTAGCTCAGAACCATGTCAACTGTCAATAAATTTTCTCCCTTAAATGACATCCTTTTACATTCAGAGAGTATTGCTTTAAAATACTTCATCCTTTAACTTAAACATGAATTATTAGACAATCTAAAAGTAAGACAAATCTTACCTCAGACTTTGCGTTATATGATCGCCTCCAAAAGAGAAATTCCTTTTTTTTTTCTTTTTTTTTCTTACAAGAAACGGTACATCAATTCAAGGCATTCCAATGTGAATGGGACATAGCCTACAAGGCAAAATAAATCCAATTTCTTTTAAAAACAATTACTTTTTTTTTTTTCAAATACAATTTCTATTTAAATTCCTTTAAAAAAAATGTAGGCTTTTAAATAATTGTAGGATTTCCATCCCGCATCATTAGACCCCACCAGCGGAATTATGTATTGATCTGAATAGTTTATGGTGTTGTATATGGTATCATTGTTAGCCTTGACCATCAAAACATGAGAGTAGACATCACTACTTTTAATTTATCATGTTTGGTTCAAGAGATATGAGGCAAAACACATAATTCAGTTATGGCGGAAGGCAAAATGGCCACCATGGCTGTCAAGAGGCATTCACTGATGTTGTCAATGGTATCATTGCAATCGTTGCCCATCAAAACATAGGTGTAGACGTCATCCTTTCTGTGCTATGATGTTTTGTTCAGGAGATATTTTGCAAAATATATAATTTGGCTATGGCGGAAATTAAAATGGCTGCCGTGGCTGTTATCAGGGGTTTTTGCGATGGCTAACGTTTTTTATTGAAAGAGCAATATCCATTGAGTAATTGTGCAAATTTTGGCGCTTGTATCCACATTTGAACAATTTCAATGAAAAATGCAGTTACCTGCCAAACTATACTACAAATAATAGTGATACCTTTCTTTATATGGTGCTTTTCAACACAAGATGCAAAGTGCAGGACATTAATACCCAGCCTGAATATTTTGTGAATGTAAATGTAGTCAGTGAGTTATTTTTTCATTCACTCCTGACTGTGATACTTATGATGGTCTAGACAGGAGGGTCAGCAAGGCTCATCTGATTAAATTTATGGCAAAATTTCTTTTTTTTCCAGTTGGTAGCAAAAGTAGAAAGTGTCTTAACATCAGCACCCTGCTCTCTTACCTCTTTGTCACTGAGCTTAAAGGAAAACTCCAACATTTTGGGCAAAATAGCCTTTTTTCCCCAACATACTCAGACTGAGATGAGGAGCTCGATACCGCTTTCACCTCCGTTGGGTAGCATTTTGTGTTAGCTTAGCATAAAGACTTGAAGTCTATGGGAGTCATTAGCCTGGCTCAGCCAAAGTGAAATGAACTTCTCCTGAAAACAATCTTTTTCTTTTTTCTTTTTTTTAAATTCCAAGATGACACACTGTGTAAATAAGACAGCTTTAGAGTTGCTGTGAGGTGTAGGCTAATGACTCCCATAGACTTCAGGTGTTTGTGCTAAGCTAACAGGAAATGCTACCCTCAGGAACTGAACCAGTGGACGTCCAGAGGTGGAAATGGTGTTCAACATCTGGTCTCAGTCTGGGGAAGTCGGGAAAAGGGGATTTCGCCCAAAACTTTGGACTATTCCGACAGTTAGCTCGAGAAACGTTGCTCTTTAGTGCCACCAGTGGAGGTTTCCGTCAAACAACGAGATTATTTGTGCCTCCAAAGCAGCTTCGCCTCCGTCGGAAATGTGCGTGGAAATAAAAGACAGAGAGAAATCCAAAGAGACACAAGCAATAAAGCTCCCACCAAGCGACAGAGTACACTGAACAATCCTTTTCTTTATTCATTTTTTGTTATCATTTCAATATGTCTGTCGGGGTTGTTTTTTTTTTCTTTTTTTTTAAAGTTTTTATTTTAAATTAAAATTTGACACACTTATAAAAGACAGCATCTGCATAGAGTTGTCATCTTAAAGATCCATGAAGAGAGAGAGGAGGAGGAGGAGGAAGGGGAGAGAGAGAGAGAGATAGAGAGAGAGAGGGAGAGAGAGATAGAGAGACAGAAAGAGAGCGAGAGAGGGAGGGTAGCGGGGGGGTCAGGGCGAGGTCGGGGGGGTAAAAGGGTAAGGGGGGGGAATACTGGCACGTCACATGAACTAAACAGAACAGCCAACAGCAGTACGAGAGAGGAGGAGGTGGGGGCTGGAGGGGAGGGAGGGAGGCCAGGGGAGGCCAGGGGAGGGGGGGGTGGTCGGGATGGGGGGCGGGGGGGCGGGGAGGGGGACAGATCGCTTTTACATTACGCTACGCACACATACACACACACAAAAAAAACGGGGACACAAGTTGCATTTCCGGTCAAAGTTGCGTTGAAGCAGCGACTGCCCTGTCCTCTTTTTGTTTTGGATTTTTTTTTTTTTTGGGAATATGACATTTTTCTTCCTCTTCCTCTTCCTCCCTGCCTCTGTCTCCCTCGTCTGCCGGTTCCCCCCACAGAAACTCAACAGAACGCAGCAGGATGAAGGGCGCAGGTTCCCGGGGGAGGTCTGGAGGCCTCGGTGCCTCTGTGTGGGTTAGAAAGCCCTTGTTTCTCTGTATTGCACACGTTGTTCCTGCAGGCCTGCGTCAGGCTGCAGACTGGGCCCTTGGTGGCGACTTTAGGGCCCCAGCTCTCAAACCCGTCTCAGGACCAAAGCTCCGTCTGGACCGCATTCAGCGTCTTCTGATTGTTAACGCACAGACCTGAGCTCCTCAAGACTCCCAGCAGAGAAAAAAAACACAAGAACTTTGATTATTTCTCCTCCAGATAATCACAAATAGGTCAGATGTGTGCGTTACAAAGACGTATTTTTTTGTTTGAATGCAACCCTTCGAGTGTCTTTCTCCGCCGGTTTTGTGCCGGGGAACAAAGAGGAGCTTTGTGCCAAGACGCCTTTGAGAAACTGAATCCAGACCTCCTTCTGGAACCGAGTCGGGACTTGGAGACGGGAGAGGGACTCGTGGCAGAGGGACTCGGCCGCTGCACCGACACAGAAACACGAGATCTGGTCTTACACCGTCAAATCGATCCGATCGCACGTGCGTTTGCTGTTTGAGCAGAGGGAAATCAGGCGGCGGTGGATCAGATCTCGAATGTGCAGGGTCAAAAAAACCAAACCTCGTGCGCCTGCGTCTTTGCACCGGCTGATTGATATGATGCATGGCTTCGGTTTTTGGGAGAAAAGCCCGTTTCAGAGAGACAGATCAATGGTACAACTGTCTTGCATTTCATTTCAATGGACAAAGACTCGTGGCTGAGATACTGAGGGGAATCTGGGGGCTCCATGGAAACGGATCAAACCGCTCGGGACATTGAACAGCTGACTAATCTGAGGTCTTGTGTCCTGGATCTGGCTGCTAACTAGCGGGGCGATTCGTTTCTAAACTCTGGGGAAAGCAGACGATAAAGAGAAAGAGAGAGAGCAAAAGTTGGGTTTGCGGTGTAGCTAACTAGATCTGGTCGAGAGACATTCAGACAGACAGAGAGAGAGAGTTTGGAAACCGTGGGCGCTAACCGGGTTTCCACAGTAATCAGCGGGTCATGGCCTTGAATCCCCTGGAGGCGGGGTCAATTTCCTAATATGGAGGGAAGCACTTTCATTGGAGGAGCCGGTGGGCGGAGCCTCCAGAACTGGGATGATGGACGGGGGGGTGTGGCTTGGGCTGCGTTTACGCCGCCTGCGCAAAACAGGTCTGTTCAATTTCCACCTGTTCGCATCGGAAATCCGACCTGAACCGCACAAACTCTGAGGAAAAAAAAAAGGTACAACATCGCACCTCTAAGGGACTGCACTATGTAGATAAAAGGTGAAGCTGTAGCGGCAAAAAAATACAATATCATACCCCTTTTTTTTTTTTTAGGAGTGAGAGCAGGTGCAGAAAGGTCTGATTTGAGCGAGGCGGCGTGAACGCGGCGGCTGAGCTGAACATGGAGGACGAGGACGCTGGAAGCCGTGTGTCTCTCTCTGTGCTGCCGTCTGTCGTCCACGCCGACCGAGGAAAACACACCGGACCGACCGGGGGGGGTGAACGGGATTAACGGGGGGGGGGGAAGTGAAAGTAGCAGAGGACGCAAAAAAGGACAGAGATCGAACTACATGTCAACTTTGACGGGAATAGATATCTCAGTAGATTTATACATAGACATGCAAGTCATTTTTTCTCTCTTTGAAGTTATTTACAATAATTACATAACACAAAGAATCCAGTTTCAGTTTGACAAAATTGCGAGCATTCAATATTCAATATTACTACTATTATTTATGATAACATAACTCCTTTTTGTATTTCTTTAAATCATTGCTATTATAGAATCATAACCTCCCTTTTTTAAAGTTTTTAACGTTTGATCACTTTGTGTGAAGCCGTTCCTTCTCCCTCTGGGTTTTTGCAAATGTTTTACTGCATTTTTATTTGTTGTTTATAGTAATAATAATAATAATAATAACAATAACAATAACAATAATAATGATAATAACAATGTATTTGTTATTTAAGTGTGTTAACGCTTTCCTACTTTATGGCGGAGACCATGTGGGTGTGGTCTATCTTTGTGGCCCCTCCCCCTAACTCCTCCCACCCCTCCCACTAGGGAAAATAAACACTGTTACAAACCAAATACTGTCTGAGGATGGAGAGAGCAGAAAGACAGACGGACGGAGCAGAAAACAAATCAGTACAGTGATCAGAAACAACAGTTAATATCGAGCCGCGGCTGCAGATCGAAGCCACGACAAAAAACAAACGGTCAGTTTGTCGTCGTCCAGAGCCGGGCACTGAACAGGTTTTGGTTTGTGAAATTACTTCAGGAAGACAAAAATCATCGCAGAGAAGAGTTTCATCGTCCGACAACAAACAGAAAAAAGGGATTAACGTTTTCTGGCTTGGATCCTGGCGGTGTCTGCGGAGCTGAGGAGGAGAAACGTGGAAGACAGACACCGTCCGTGGACGCGTTTTTTAAACTTCCTGTTGATTTGTTCTAGAAAGTCAATTTGTGGAAACGACTACAAAGCACATTGTCCCAAAACACCGCTTATGTGTCGAAAACTGACCCAAACACAAAAGACGAGTCATTTTTCAAAACGTGTGTGTACTGAGACAATACGCTGAGTCATTTCACCACACAGGCTAATGGCTAACGGCTAACGGCTAGCAGTAGGTCGATCTTTGGAGCGTTGGTGTCGTACTCGAACTCTCTCCCGATGATTTTTTCCTGCTTTCCGTACCCCGCTCTGACAAAAACTGTACACAGCCGATAGAAGCAGTAATGGCTACAAAGCCACATACATACAGGAATAGAAATACAGTATGTTGGTGTAATATTTATATATATATTGTTGCCTATATATGTGACTTCAGTTGACAAGGCCGCAGTCTTTCCTCACACAGAAAAAATGTTTCCTGTAGGCTTATAGGAGCTCGCTAGCTAGCTAGCACTGAGTTGCGTAAAGCGTCGATGATCATCACCATGACGACGGTACGAAAGACGGACAGCCGGCGAGTTAGCTCGGACACAGCGCTTCGTCTCCTCGCCTTCGTCATCCTGATGATCACCGTAATCGGACAGAACCCAGCGCTGACGCCTCAGGGTTTGGAGAAGAGAGAGGAGGAGGCTTTGGTTCGCTGGATTTGACCCAGAAAAGCAGAGCAGGCGAGGGGGTTTTGTGGCGGACTAGCTAGCAAAGCCGGAAACCTACTGGGAAGCATTGATGCTGTAGCATGGACATTGAGACTGGTGAACAAGCTGTACAGAAAATAATGACATCAAAATAATAATAATAATAATAATAATAATAATAGTAATAATATTAACAATAATAGTAAAGCACCACCGTTGTCTCCGTATTTGACTCAAGTGGAAGAGGAGCGTACACAGACTAATATCTTCAAGGATGATTATGCGTCATAAATTTCCACTAATCAGACCACGAACTAAGACTAACACCTAGAGATGGGCAGAGGGGGGAGGTGGGGGGGAGGGAGGGGGCGGGGGTGAGATATCTATTTAGCGGGTTTGTCAGGTTGATTGGCGGATTGACAGACCAACATGCAGTGAACTGAGGGCTGGTGGGTGGGGGGGCGGGGCTTCTTCTTCTTTTTTTTTTTTTTTTGCCTCAATAGTAGAATAGTTACGGTAGCGCTTTGTACGTTCTTGTTTTCTTCCGTTTGTGACGAACGTCTCCGTGTAAACTCGACTCGCGTTGTGCTCTTTGATATTCACGGCGTTTTGAGAACACATGAAGGGGGGGGGGTCGAAAAACACTTTGGTTTGCACTTCGATAAATATAATAATAATAATAGTAATAATAATAATAATGATAATAATAATTACAGTGATAATAGTTTCCATAAACATCTCGTCCGTTCGGTCGCTTCTCCAAAAATGCGAAAGAAAACAATCAAATAAATAACGAACAGCGAAAACTCGTTTAAACGGTTGCAACCCGTGGACCTGCGATCTCACGCGTCTAAACACACTCATGCTGCTCACACACACACACACATTCAGGCTTTTATGCACCAATCTTGTACCACTGAGGTGGGGGTGGGGGTGGGGGGTGGGAGGGGGCATGCTGCACACACATAAATGACGTCGGGGGGGTGGAGGGTGGGGGGTGGTGGGGTGTATTTTTTGGGTGGTGGTCGGTTTTTGGGGTTTAGCTCACAACTTGCAGTTTTCATCGTTAGGAGACTAATAATCATAACACACTCGGTTTATTCCTTCACAAAGAGCACAGCACACTGGAACCACACAAGCAAACAAGCAAAGTGATTAATAGTTTATTGGGACGAAGGTCTGGATTTTGATGTCGAGGGGGGGGGGGGGGGGGGTCGGGGGGTTGCAGTTTACCGCACGCTTTGACACAACAACCGAGAGAAAAACAAAATAAAAGCGCGCAAGAGATGAACTCCAGGAACAAGAGAACAAGCTGACTGATGTTGGAAGGTTTTTTTGGGAGGGGGGGGGGGTTTGGACGGATGAAGGGGGACGGGGGGTGGAGGAGGGGGGTTGCAGGTCGGCATTAAAGTGCACAACATGGACGGAGGAGGTGGAGGGGGTGGGGGGTCGGGCGTAGAAAGAAACATCACCATGCAAACTCCACGAAGCTCAAAGTTTTGCATGCCTTTTTATTATTATTATTACACACAACGTTAAGGGGGCGGGGCCTGCCGGGCATGTGAGGGGGAGGGGGGCGGGGTTTTGGGGGCGGGGCTGTGGGCAGGCGCCCGATCCTCGCGGTCGTCGTTCCTTTACAACCAAACAACTACAACACAAACAGGAAGAGGAAGAGGAAGAGGAAGAGGAGGAGGGAGGAGACGCACTGTGGACGCTTCAGTCTTACAGTCTGAGTTTGGCTGAGAACAAAAAAAAAAAGGAATTTCAGGAACAGATCAGGTTGTTTCATTTATTTATTTTTAAGATCAGGTTATTAATTATTATTATTATTATTATTATTATTTTGGATGCGTTGTGTTTTCCTGAAAAGCGCTGAGTCGACTCTTTAGCTTCTCATTGGCGTTAACAAAACTGAGACTGTAAGACTGACGAGATGACTCATCACCACGGGCATTTTCACGCACTGTTACACTTAAAACACACACACACACACACACACACACACACACATTACACTGACAGAAGTCATGCTGGCCGGTGCTGGGACGCCTCAGTGGGGCCCGATCATCATTTATCTTTTTGGGGAGGGGCGGGGCTCTGTCTATCCCACGGCAACCACCACCACCAAACCCTCTGGTTACCTTGACGATACTATCACCTTGACAACCGTCAGCCTGGCAGCAGGTGGCCGAATGAAACGCTCTCACGGGAGAATGTGGCTGACTGACGGGAGGAGTGGCGGGGAAATGTCGCAGATTTTATTTTTTACGTTTCGATCAAAAAAAAAAAAAAAGAATCCTGTGATCCGATGGAAAAAGACTGAAGGAAGCATCGGGTTTGTGTGCGTTTTTTAACCAAATGAAGTCGATATTTAATTTTCGTTGAAAAGAGAAACCCAGCGAGCAGCTTCAGAGAGAAAGAGGGGTGGACGTGCGGCGCTGTGATGTCACACGCCGGACTGAACGGAGCGTTGTGATTGGCCGATGTGAAATGTAGCGATTTTTGAAGCAGCCAATAGGCGAGTCGGCTCGGCGTCTCCGGGGTTGGCAGTTTCAAACCTGCGACTCGACTGTAACCGACCATATCTCCGCTTTTCTACGAATAGATATCATCCACCCAAAGACACCTGGGAAATGTAGTCCAGAAAAGCTGATCGCTGACGTTTAACCCTCTGTGGCTCCGATCGGATCCTCTTCACCCGCTCTGAGCACGAGGAAAACCGCCTGCGAAGGGGATTCATCTCCACGTGGGCGCCATCGGATCGAAGCCGCGAGGGATTAAAGGTGCGGACGGCGCTCCCGTGTGGCTGCAGCCGCGCACGAGACGACGCAAACGGACAGAAAATAAGCGATAAATCATCCTAAACCTACCGACGACGATCCGGCCGGACAAAACTCTGGCGGGGCTAAACTTTGGTTTCAGTCTGAACACACACACGTTCGTTTTGGTTTCGGGAAGTCAAAGGCTAAAACTCAGCCGTCGTGGCCCTTTTTCAAACGGTATGTACAACATCGAGCCGTTAGCCGGCGCGGCACGGCGGCTAACGGGACGCGGTGCCAGACGGCGCGGCGGCTAACAGGCGAGCTAAAAAACCTTCAAATCAAATGAAATCGATCACGAATTTATTGCTCTGACCAAGAGAGTTCAGCGTGAGGCTCGGGTCGAAGTAGTGTGTGTGTGTGTGTGGGCAAGGTGCAGAGAAAACACAGCTTTCTCACACACACACACACACAAACCAAGTGGCCCCAAAATGTCACAATGCCTCAGCTCACATCCCTCACACTTACACTTTCTATTCCCTCTCTCTCTCTCTCTCTCTCTCACACACACACACACACACACACACACACACACTCATTGTTCTAGGTGAGATGGTGCCTGGTTAGTCAATACTGATCATTTCCTCTTGTTGCCACGGCGGCCATTTTTAACCTGCATCACGTTTCAGGCGGGAAACAAACATCTGAACTTTTTCCCTTCTTAAAAATCTGTAAGAAAAAAAAATAAATAAATCTGAACAGTCTTGTGGGATGTAGTTTGCATTTTAAAGTATTTGTCCCACTAGAGCTGCCAGAATCTCAGGAAAGTAGTAATTGCTAACTGCTAGTAAATTAGCTAATCTAATCTGCTAAATCGCTCCATTCTGCTAAATTTTTTTGGATCTGTGAGGTCTGCATTTATTCATGTGTTGATGTGAAACTCTCTTCATGTGATACCAGTTTAAAAACGGCTGCCTTCAGAGTTTGGGGGCTAAAATCACCACCAGCCGGCCCGCGTTTTCATATCGGAGTTATGATGCACGTCAAAAATCTCAGTGTCAACAAGTCATTTAGCCTCGTATTCACTCTTAGAATTGTTTTAAAAAAAAAAAAAAAACAGGCGCAAAAATCAGCCAGCGGGACGAGATAATCCCACGTGTTCCCAACGTTCATCAACTCGTTTCCAGAATTTCCTCAGAAAAAAAACTGAAGCAAGTGAAACTGCATCAGGAACATGTGGGATTATCTCATCCAGCTGGAGGATTTTATAGATTTTAACGCTGAGTAAGAGACTAAACGAGCGGCCGCACTGCAAAAACTCCAAATCTTACCAAGAATATTTGTCTTATTTCAAGTCAAAATGTCTCATTACACTTAAAATACAATAATAAGACATGATCACCTCAGAAGTAACTTGTTTTTAGGCAATTATCACTTGTTTCAAGCAAATTTTCACTTGAAACAAGTGAAAATTGTCTAAAAACAAGTTGTTTCTGAGGTGATCATGTCTTATTTTAAGTTAATAAGATATTTTGACTAGAAATAAGACATTTTGACTTGAAATAAGACAGATATTCTTGGTAAGATTTTGAGTTTTTGAGGCTTGGATTGTCGTTGTAGTTTGTGCAGTGTGACGGTGTGTGTCGGGTGTGTGTCGGTGCAGTGTGTGGGTTAGGGTTAGGCCTCAACAGAGACAGGAAGTCCGTCTGTATCATAGAGCCTGAAGACGCCCAAATATGGACGTTCCTTCCTTTTTAACCCCCTGTGATGTGCAGCCAGTCTCCTACTGCATTACCTACACTGTAAAAAAAAAAAAAAAAAAAGCTGCGTCCTTTTCAGCACAGCCACACGTCTCTAACACACACACACACACGCTGGAGGAAAACATGGCGTGACGAGCAGATATTGCACTGAAAGGTAACACACGTGTTCAGTATGTCGTCCCAGCCTGGACCAGGGTTGGCTCACCCACAGGACTACTCAGATTACTTCTTCTTTTTTTTAATTTTTTTTTTTTTTTACTTTTCTTCATGGTAACATAGCAACTTCACCTGTTACGTTTCCATTATTGCAGTTCATTTTGAGTCAAAGTCGGCGTGTTGCTGCTTGCATTTTTCTGTCATGTCTTCATTAGTGCAAATTAAAAAATTAAAGTGGCATAAAGCATATTGATAAAGGGCTACCTCAACAAAAATGAATTAAAGTACAACATAATAAATTAGATTTTTTTTTCCCCAGCACAGCGTGGACATGTGGACGATGTGTTGAAAAGGACGCGTCACGTCTCCCAGGAGCAAAAACACAAAGCGGCTTCTACGTGATCTAACACACACCAACGAGCCCAGCTACCTCTACTGTCAGCATGCACAGCAACAGATACATGTGTGTGTGTGTGTGTGTGTGTGTGTGTGTGTGTGTGTGTGTGTGTTCCACCTTCTAATGAAGACAAACCCACCAATAGGAAAGGAAAGCAGCACACCCTGCCGTGCTGTCCAGCTCAGGCGTTTCGACGGTGTGTATTAACTATCACAATCTGAACACACACACACACACACACACAGAGGGGGGTTGGGTGTGGGGGTGGGGGTGAAGAGGCAAAAAGCATCAAAGCACACACACACTAAACAGGAATAACTTCTACTTGATGACGGCAGGCCGATACGTCACAGGACCCGTCACGCGCGCACGACAAAAAAAACCACAGCAGCACCACGGAACAACGAACAAACATTCCCCGAAAAAACCAAACAAAAGGACGACATCACGGCGACGCTCAGGGCGGGGCGAGCGGGGCGGGGCGACACGCGGGGCGAGCCGGGGCGGGGCGAGCCGGGGCGGGGCGAGCCGGTGTCTCTCGGGTTTCTCGACGCGTCTCGTTGTTTGTTAGTCAGCTGCTTATTTAAAGTTTCTCATTACTTTTTAATGTGTTCTCTTCATTTTTATGGAATCTGCCGGAAGAAGAGTCGTGGCGGCGCCTGACCCGGGTCGGCGTGACGAGCGACAGACCAATCGGATTCTGACGTGAAATCCACGCTCCTCATTGGCTGTGCTGGACGGGAGGGGCGGGACGAGTCGTCTCCCTGGCGTCTGAGCTGCATAGTTTGACCGTCCGTCTCTCCCCGCCTTCCACCTGTCAGTCAAACGTCAGGCTGTCTGCTGCCGGCCAATCGGATTCAACCCAGAGAGCCCCTCCCTCCCCCTGCTCTTTGGTTGGACGGACGGTAACAAGAAGGGGAGGCTGTTGTCATGGAAACCTGCCACTGTAATGACACGCCCCCACAGAGGTTTCCCAGCCAATCACGGGGGCTTCGAAACAGCTCCGTGTGTGTGTGTGTGTGCGTGTATGTGTGTGTGTGTGTGTGTGTGTGTGTGTGTGCTCTGTCCTCATTGGTCAGGCGTTTCGGGGGATGTAAGATAACGCCCCCCCAGATGTGAGCTGTAATCTGGCTGGTTGTGGCAGGTTGGGCTGGCTGGACGAAGCTAATCTGACAGGCTGACTAAAGGTGAATGGCAGGAGTGATCGACCAATGAGAGGAGGCCTGAGGGGGGCGTGGCTGAGCCAACGGTGAGGCCGGTCCCTCCCTCCCTGCAGCGAGGGGGGAAAAAGTTGGTTCTACTTAGCTAACTGTACAGCGTTGTGCACGGAGCCGGAGACCGCTCGCTCGTCCTGTCGGAGTGCCTCCGGAACGCTGCGGTCCCGGGACGCCCCGCCGCGGCGTTCCGGAAACCCCCAAGCCCTGAACCCCGCGGCGCTCTGGAACCTTTTTTTTTTTCTAGAACTGCAGACTCTTGAAACTCGAGCCGGAGAAAGGGCACCGGTCTTTCCCTTGTTGGGAACACCCGGCAGGGGAAAGACGTGTTCTGGGACTCGCGTTTAGGGAACGTTCTAGAACGCGCCCACGTTGGCGAATTTCTGGGTTGGCGAACGCTCTCGCCGCGAGCGCCTCGCCGTTCTGCGAGGGCGCTTTGGAAACGTTCTAGAGAAGGTGTTTGGGTTCCAGAGCGCCCCGGTTCCAAAAGGGAAAAGAGCCAAAAACAAACGAAAGAAAGAGAAAGAGAAGTGGCTGTAGAATGCTCGCCCTGGAGAACTCACACCCAGCAGCGGTCACCATCACTGTCCTCGGAGACTCCCGAAAAAAATGAAAGAAACCGCTAAAAAATAACTGATAAGAGGCGAAACAAACAAACAAACAAACAAACAAACAAGTAAATGTTTAAATCTTATAGGTCATAATTTCTTTACAGGTAGCTAACCCATGTGTTGCTTCATATGTTCAATACATTTACATGTACATCTGTCATAAATAGTAGGCTTATTCGTACCCTCTTTTTCGTATACGTTATGTATTTAAGTCAGCTATAATGTGATGGCATTTTTATCGTTGTGTTTTTTTTTTGTCTTTGTTTTTTTGAACCCCACCCAACCCCTTGGTATGTCGTTTTTCCTCTTAGCTGTGATTGGTTTGTTATCTCTTCCTAGCTGATTGGTTTTCTCTCTTGCATTTTTGTTTCATGGTTTTGTGTTGTAGTTGTTGTTGTTGTTGTTGTTGTAGTTGGTTGTTTTTTTGTTGGTTTTTTTTTCTCTCTCTGCTGGCTGTCGGTCGGACGGTCGGTCGGGATCGGCGGCAGTCATCACGGCGGCGGCGGGCGGCGGGGGGTTCTAGAAGCCCAGCGTGCCGCCGATGCTCGACGCCAGTACGACGCCGAGGATGACGCAGCAGATGATGATCATGATCTTCTTCTGCAGGACGACAGAGGAAGAGGAAGAGGAAGAGGAAGAGAGGAGAGGAAGAGGAAGGGCGTCAGACTCATTTTACAGTCACATTCACAAACCTGGACGCCTCCATCGTCTGAACAATTCAATATGATGTTCATTTTATTATTTCACATAACAGACCGTTTCACATATTTTATACTTCATTCTTTTAGGGGAGGGTATTGATAAGAAATTATCGATATCAATGCCATTATCGATTCTTCTTATCGATACAATTCTTTATCAATTCTTTATCAATTCTAAGTACGTTATTATGTCCCTGGGAAAGACAGGGGGTGGTGAGGTGGGTGTCCCGTACAGTAACCCACACAAAACCATACTAACCCTAAACCATTAAACAACCGTCATCCTCACATAATCACAGATGACCAGCAGAGCTGCCAACACTCCCGTTGTTCCCAGGTTTCTCCCGTATTTTAGACTCTTCTCCTGCCGCCCCAACTTTGTTTGTTAACAGTAATGAGAAGCGCACAATAACAAAGGTTTTATTTTGAAAGCTCAGACCGGAAGCCGCTGCAGCTCCGTTAGTTTAACAGAAGCTGAAACACACGGCGAAATGTTTTTAACTGTAAATCAAAGTGCACGTTTTCCAGCCTGCGTCAGACAACGCCGAGTTTACTGACTCATTCTTAAAAACCTGGATGAGTTGTAAATCTTAACCCGCTCAGAGGCACTAACATCCCCTCACATCTTCTGCTGCTGAGTGATTTTGTCGTAGCTGATCCTGCCTTCATGAGCGGAGCTGGCTCAAACACTCGGCCCTGTGGATGTTTAACTCCGTGTTTGCTGTCTAAGGTGTTTCAGCTTATTAGACATATTTCCTCCTTTACATGTTATTTCTGCCCTGCGAAAATGTCAGGCTGCAAAACTTCTGTCTTTTTTGGTAAATTGCAGCCAAACTTTCGACCGCTTTCTTGTCCTTGGCAGTTCTGGTTGAGGAGGTCCTTTGTTAAATTTGCAGGACGCGGGAATATGAGGAATCATTAAAGGAACTGATAACGTGTCGACACGAATGGTTCCGATGGATTCAGTCATTTTGGACCGGTTCCACATGGGAAACGGTTCTCGATTCCCAACCCTACATTCTTTTTGGTTGGTCATAAATGTAAGTTGTGATGTTTCGGTGCGACGGCAGGTGGAGCAAAAGCCTTTCTAACAGCTCGGCAGCGCCTCGGCTCTATTTTTTCAACACATTTATTTTGACAGCTGATCGTATCGTCCCCGGTGTCTGGAGGCGGGACAGGAGAGCGAACTGGACCGCCAGCGTCAGGAGGAAATGTGAAAACCGATGGATGACGACTTTGATAATCGACTAAATGCTCGAGTCGTATATCAGGTAAAAATGCCAAACAACGTCTGAGTGCAGCTTCGCGAAGATGTGAAGATTTCATATTCAGTTCATGTCTTTATCTAAAGTGATACTTTGAGTTTTTGTGGCTCAGACTGAGGAAGAGATCTGAAGACGTCACTTTGCACTTTGATCACTTCCCATGAGACTTTACATTATTTTTGACACTTTTATAGACTGAACAATTAACCGATTAATTAAAAAAAATAATAATAATTTCACGCAGCAAAATCAGTTAAACAAAACTGATGGAAATGTACCAGGTAAAGACATTAGAGCCAGGAAGAAAATGTGTTTTTTTTTTCCTTGTTTTTTTTTTTTTTTTGACAGCTTAACAAAAAAAGTCAGCTGTGATCTTGCAGTTCAGAAAAAGGAAAGGACGTCAGGTCAAAGAATCATTTCTAAGCTTTGAGACTTGACTGTGTGTGTGTGTGTGTGTGTGTGTGTGTGTGCGCGTGTGTGTGTTACCTTGCGGGCCTGGCTCTGGTATTTGACGGCTTTCTTGGTGTCGGATACGGCTCGCTCCACGTAGTCGACAGAGTGCTCCACGTTGTACTCAATTCTGTCAATCATCTCTCCCTGGTGAAAAGATCACACAGCGTCCGGTCACTCTCGCACTCACACACACACACACTCACACACTCACTCACACACACATGCTCTAAACGCTTCACCACAGAGGCGGGGTGTGTGTGTGTGTACCTGGCTCTCGACCAGCATGGCCATGTCGACGAACATGTCGTGCAGCTCGCGGATGCTGTTTTCCAGCTTGATGATCTCGGTGTGCCGGGTCTCGATCTCGTTCAGGGCCTGTTTGGTCATCTGAGAGTCCATCTTGATCTGTGGAGGGGACGGGGGGTGCGGGGCGGGGGGGGTTCAGGGTTTAACGTGCATTGCTGTGCGGGTGACCCATGTCTTATTGCCATTAAAAAAAAAACAAGGAAAATTCACCTGCACCTGTTCGTTTGCTGCATGTATTCATGTGAGTGTGTTCGCTATGCAATAAATTAGCCTTCTGAGCATTTTTCTTAAAATTTGGCTTTAATTAATACAAGCAGTTTCTTCACAATGCGAGTTTCCTTGCAGAGAATAATGCTACTCTAACTGTCTTTGATGTCCAGGCCTTTATTTTGAAGCAGCGTTAACCCGGAAGCTCTGTCTCGTCCTGCCGAGCGGACGGAGACCAAAGGAATATACAGTAACTAAAAAAAAAAAAAGTGAATAATGTTATGTTTACTTTGATTTCCAGAATACATAGTCCTTAGACTGGGTTTCCTAAATCTATATAGTTTTAATAAGAAGGAATTTCAGTCATTTTATATTTACTTGTAGTTAAAATCCAAGGATTAAAAAATAAATAAATAAATAAAATACTTTCAGATTTTTCCCAAATCCGAATCTGAATTATTTCGCCCCAAAACAAATATAAATACAGATATCTCTCTGTTATCTCTCCATTTACTTCCATAGTAAAGCAGCTTTAACACGTTTAGTGCATAAATAAATTCAAACCAAGCAGATTATGACAATATGAAAAAAAAAACAGTAAGTCCTGATTTTTTTTTTTTTCCATATAACTACATTTTTTTGTGAAAGAGCTGTCAGGTCGTTGCTTCCTGGCGTAAGGTTACCAAGTGATACCTTCCGGATCTACTTTCCAGTTCAAATGGGGAAGTGACAAGAAAGGAGCTGTTACATTTGAAAAAAAGAGAAAGGAAGAATAGAACAATAAAAAAAAAAACTATGAAATGAATAATAAAAAAAAGGGCTACTTGTTTGTTATACCTTCATAATCCTCATTGTTTGTGTTTGTTTATGTGCTAAAAGTGTTATTTGCAGCGTGGAAATTAAAAAAAAAATAACGTGAAAAAAAAAAACAGAAAATAAATAATTTAATAAATAAAAAATAATTAAAATAATACAGTATCAGGTTTTGTTGTTTTTTTCATACTGGCATAATTCAGATAAAAAACAAACAAACAAACAAAAAACAGCCTAAACAGAATAAGCAGGAAAGCAAATCAAGTATTAATCATAGCATTATTGATCATTTATCTGCTGTGATCTGCTGAGAAAATTTTAATTTGGATTTTAATCGTGTTGACCGTGACTGACGTTGGTGCAGTCCGGTCTAATCCCACTTTTCAGATTTATTTTGTTAATCCACAGCGTTCCCACAGCTGGATCACACTCCCACTGGGATTTCCAGGATTTTCCATATCCTGTGGAAACAGCAGAAGCAGCAGCACAGAGGTGCACCCTCTCTGCATTTAGTCATGACCTTTGACCTTTACCGGGGTTCCCACAGTTCAGGGAATTTCTGGAAATTTTGTGTAATTTTGAGAAGAATATTCCAGAGTCCTGAGAGGGAATCTCATCAAATCTTTGATACAAGTCAAAGAAAATCCTGGAAATCTGTCAGCTCAAAAAATAAATTAAAAAATCTGTTTATTCACTGAGTGTTAGTGCTCAGATTATCTTCACTTCCCCTGCAGAATAAAACAGAATAAAAAAAAAAACAAACAAAAAATAAAAACGTGTTACCTGTGGCGTCTCAGGTGTCCCGTGCTGGTACCTGACCTACCTGAGCAGGCGCACACTGACAGACTAACACCACGCGTTCTCATCCGGCCAGAGTGGCAGTGGCACCGTAAAAAAGTGAGCTTTTATTTTGAAGGAGTGGACGATTATCTTTGTGCTGCGGCATCCCTCCTTCAAAATAAAAGCTCGACGGCACCGAGGCCAAGGTGAGAGGCTCCCCGTCCGCCATGCAGAACCGTGACACAGGCCGTGTTCACTTGATGTGTCAGCGCACCTCGTGGCCATTTTGCGTCCCCGGTTGCCATGGAGATGGCGAGGGAGGCAAAATGGCGGCGGTTAAAGCGACCCAGAGGCAGAGCAGGGCTCAGGTGCGGTGCTTACATCATCGGTGAAGATGGCCAGCTTGCCACTCTCCAACATGTCCTCTAGTTCCTCGTTGGTGGTGGTTCTCCCAGCTGCAGAGCGCGCGCACACGCACACACACGCACACACACACACACACACACACACACACATAGAGGAGAAGATGAGCAGAGACAGGGAGGGAGATTGATTAGAGTTGTGTGTTTTTTTTAATGGTGCATCTGCTGCACTTAATGGCTCTAATATCAGTGTGTGAGTGAGTGTGTGTGTGTGTGTGTGTGTGTGTGTGTGTGTGTGTGTGTGTGTGTGTGTGTGTGAGTGTGTGTGAGTGAGTGTGTGTGTGTGAGTGAGTGTGTGTGCATAAAAAGAGCCATAAACTCAAACGGGTGCAGGATCCGTCTGAAAGGCGGAGCGTTTCATCTCTTAAACGGCTCATCAGACTTAAACACTCTCTGTGGTTTTGGCCGCCGCCTCCTGCGCTCTGATTGGCCGAAGCCGAGCGAGCGTCCACCCGTCGGAGCACCAACCACAGATTTATCATTCACTGAAAAGCACAGTTTGGTTTTTTGGAGACGGCATCCTCCAGCTTTTCAAACCTGGAGGCGTTTGTGCTGCGACGTTTCGCCTAAACCGAAATATTAAGGAGCAAATTTATTTATTTATTTATTATTTTATGTGTTTAACCCTTTATCGGGCAAGTGGCTATTTTTGGTAATTTCAAAAGTTTTACACATCACGTCCATCCCCTGTCTCAGTTAGTTCGCTCTACATCCCAGGTCACATGATTGTGGCATCTGACCAATCTCACTGGCTTTGATTTTCTATAGGAAAATGAAATTTTTTGAAAATTTTTATAAAAGTAATAAAGTCATGTCATGTTCACTAATAACAGTCTAGGGTTGTTTTTTTTTTTTTTTTTTTTTTTTTTGCATGCCCTATAAAGGGTTTACCAGCTGGATGCTCTACATGACTGAGATTGGGATTATGAGGTCGTGGAACTGAGGGCTGCACTGCCAAGCCAGATTAACAAGGTGAGCTCGCGAAGGGTTTCATCGCCATGGTAACGTACGCCACAGACATCACCTGCTCCGGACCAGGTGACGTTTGGAGTTTGATCTTAAACACAGATTACAGCGGCTCCATCCTAATCTGAACGACGTTTGTGTGTTTGGTTCTTATTTTGCTGCCACGTTCCTCTGAAGCTGCATCCTGATAAAACGCCGGTTCAAAGTGAAAGTATCACACACACACGGGCCTGACGTTATACAGATTAAAGTGATTTCTCTCCGTGTGCGCTTCCTTGCAGGACGGTGTGATGATGAATTATATAACCTGGAAGATAATTTACAAATTTTCACAATCTGCAGTTTTCTGCCAGCGCTTTTTGCAGTGACAGTCTGTTTGTCCTCCTCGTAGATCTCCATGACGACAGTCTGCTCCTCCTGAGTGAAGCGGGCCGGCACGCGATTGGTCCGTTTGGTGCAGAAGAAGAGTCACATGACCAAACGCCTCCTTTACTGTGAAGAAGCACAGAGCTCAGAGAGGAGAGCCGGGCTGCACAAAGAGACCTGAGAACCACCAGCCTGACGCCACGTGGCTCTTATCGAGGAGGAGGAGGAGGAGGAGGAAGAGGAGGAGGAGGAGGTGAAGAAGAAGTTGAATGACCAGATTCATGAAGAAGTCGAGGTTTTGCCCAAATTTTGCCGTTTTAGTTGAGTTACTGTGCAACATTTTAACAGAAAACCCCCTTTTTCCCTCTTTCCATACACATTTGGATACCTGTGTGTGTGTGTGTGTGTGTGTGTGTGTGTGTTCACTACACGTATAACTGAGAGAACACAGAGAAAATACAAAAAGCCACAAGTGTTCTTCATTTTTACCATCAGTGTGTAGTTGCTGCTTTGTGTTGCTTATTCAAATGATGGTGTGTGTGTGTGTGTGTGTGTGTGTGTGTGTGTGTGTGTTGATGAGTTTTTAAGAGGCTTTTGCAAGATTTGTTTGCCTTTGCATGAGCTGTATGATGTTTTTGTGTGAGGTTTTGTGGTTTAGAGTTTTGCAAAAGCAGTTTCCAAGATCGAGCGATCAGAAAAAACTGTGTGTGTGTGTGTGTGTGTGTGTGTGTGTGTGTGTGTGCGCATAAATGCTGGCATGACTGAGGGAGAAGCATTTGAACGAGATGTACCATATATCTTCGTGTGTGTGTGTGTGTGATGCCAGTAAAAGAAATATAGAATGTGTGTGTGTGTGTGTGTGTGTGTGTGTGTGTATGTGTGTGTGTGTGTGTGTTGCCAGTAAAAGAAATATAGAATGTGTGTGTGTGAATTGCGTCTGTCTCTCTGAAGGTCAGCGCCGAGGAAATAGCTGCACTACCTCTGCAGTCTGTGTGTGTGTGTGTGTGTGTGTGTGTGTGTGTGTGTGTGTGTGTGTGCTCACTGGTTATCTGTCTGCATCAGCTTAATTTGGGCCTGTATCTGTCTGCGTGTGTATTCATCTAAACCATTTGTGTGTGTTTGTCTTGTGCCTGTTAGTCTAATCTGTGGCTGCATCTGTGTGTGTGTGTGTGTGTGTGTGTGTGTGTGTGTGTGTGTGTGTCTTAACTCTGATGGTTATCAGCAGTGTGTCTGACTTCGTTCTTTGCAAACCGACCAATGACTCCATCAACAAAAAAAAAAAAAAAAAAAAAAGGTCTGGAATCAGTTTTTAAATGTTTCACCTGACAGCCAATCAGCATCCAGAGTTTGCTGTGACATCACCAAAGCCAGGAATACATTAGTTTAGTTTATTTTTTATTGTTTTGGTGCTGTTCAGTTCTAACTGGGTCCCACCGGGCTGACGGTTTACCAGCACTTTATTAAAGGAACAGTTCACCCAAAATATACAGCAGTCTGTGTGTGTGTGTGTGTGTGTGTGTGTGTGTGTGTGTGTGTGTGTGTGTGTGTGTATGTGTGTGTGTGGTCTGGTGAGCTACTAAACTTCTTTTTAAACTGTTGTGGCAGTCTGGTGTAAATTCAACGCCCTGCATTTTTTTTTTTTTTTTTTTTTTGAAACACGAATGATGCAAGATGTCCACCCACAGCGGCGTCATGTGACCGGCGTCATGTGACCGGCGCCTCGACGTCTCGATGCTCACCAACTTTGAAAAAGGGCGACAGGTATTTCAGTATGTTTTTTTTTTTTTTGGTTTTCATTCATTTCTGCCGAGTCGTAACTCTGAAAAGATATTTTGGTTTTTGTTAAAAATAGAATAGAATAGAAATAGAAAAACAGAATTATACTCAAAGTGTTGAGATTAAAATATAACGCTGAAAGAGTCAGCAAAAACATACCGGAACGTTATTTAAAACATTATTTAAAAAAATAAATAAATACAATGTACAACAAAAAATTAAATTAAAATTTAATTTACAAAATTAAATTACAAATTTAATCAAATAAAAATATTAAACCACCCCCGCAAAAACACAAAAATGATCACAAAATTGAAAATGATCAAAAAAAACAAAAACAAAAACAAATAAGTAAATAATAAAATAAATAATAAAAATAAAATAATAATAAATAAAATAATGATATTGAAATAAATAAATACATAAATAAATTACACAGAAACTATAAATTATATTTTTTAAATATACAAATATATTAAGCTTGTTAAAATCCAAATGAGCTCCTCTGTGGCACCGCCTGTGTTTCTATTGGCTGCTTTACAACAGCTTCAAATGTGGTTCAGCAAATCAGAGGCGAGCGAAATCAGACGCCATTCTGCTTCGACGTGACTTTATCAGATCAAATGAGACGTGATCGTCGCTGTTAGGAAGCTGAGCGGCTGCAGGACGGAGTGAAAAAAAAAAAAAAAAAAAAAAAACAGCTGATAAAGATGTGTCACACCAACACCCAGTGACACTCTGATGAAGGCGGAAGTCAAACGTCGAAACATGTCAGGTAAATAAATAAACCTTAAATGTCTGAAAAAAAGAAAATACATAGAAGATCTAAGTAAGAGAAGACATAATGAACTCAATCAAACGACAAATAAAGTAAAGCAAATAGAGACAAAACAAACTTTTTCACCAGAAACATCCAATCTTATGAAAATCTACAACTTTACAACTTCACAGGTACTTGTTGTGTTTTTTACCTTCTTGACTCTGCATGTGACTCATTGTTAAAATACTGTATATTTCTTTTAAATTTGCACATTGACCTACCTCTATGCACATTTTATACACCCATGCACACGGTTTTTTCTGTTTTTTTTTTTTGTTGCACATTGCTTTTTGCACACTGGGTTGTACTTAGATCTTATTCTGTTGTACTTAGATCTTATTCTTTATTTTTTTTAATCTTTTTTTTATTGATTTATTTAATCTGTAATCTGTGGACACTGCTGAAAAACTGCGAATTTCCTGCGGGATGAATAAAGTATCTATCTATCTATCTATCTATCTATCTATCTATCTATCTATCTATCTATCTATCTCTATCTAAAAGTAGCTAAAGACTAAAGTCATGTGTTAAACAGGAGAAATCACTACTTTACAGTTGTGACAGTCATCAGCAGCAGATCGTCTGCTGTGACCGGGCCAGACCTCCCCGCCCTCTCCTGCCCGACCCGAGAGCTGGAGTTTGTTTGTTGTTTGTTTGTTTGTTTGTTTGTTGTTTGTTGCTGGCTGTTTGTCAGCGGTTTACTCACTGATCTCCAGCTGTCTCTGGATGCGGTCCTTGCAGCGGTCGCGGTACTTGGACTGCGTGGTGTTGTACTCAGTCATCACCTCCACGAACTTACGTGACAGCGTCGAGTGCTGCAGGGAGAGAGAGAGAGAGAGAGAGAGAGAGAGAGGGAGAGAGTTTGTAGTAAATCACTCCACCATATTCTCTCCATCCTGTTCATTAAAGTGCTGCATTTTTACTCTGTATTTAGGTTTATTTAGGTCATGAAGGATGTTGCTATGATGACATCAGTCTCATATTATTTATTATTTACCAATGATTTTTAGCTGAATGTGGATTTTTTTTCCTGAGCGTTTATTTTTCTGGAAATATGCCAGTTAAATATAAATGTCAGAGTATCAACACGTCGCAGTGGCTTGAAATCTCAGGAAAGTCCAAGTTTCCAAACTCAAACGTGCAAAACAGTGACGACAAAAAGACAGAAATCGAACGATGCTTGACCCAGAGGACGACACACCGAGGCACCGGCCTCAGCACACACACACACACACACACACACACAGCTCTCACTTTAAACATCGAACTGAGGATTAAACTGCAATTTGCTGAAATATTAGAGGCAAAATAAAATAAAAGATTCAAAGGCAATGAAACAGACGGGCAGCACAGACCTGCCAATCAAATTTAGTTCATTTCATTCAAGAGCACGGTGTACACACACACACACACACACACACACTGTTGTGATGGACACCAGTGTGTGTGTGTGTGTGTGTGTGTGCCGTAACACATTTGCATCCTGAGTCGTTTACTTCCTGGATTAATGCGAATGTTCTTGGACATAAATAAATTATTCAAAGGTGGCTGCCTGTGTTGTGCATGTGTGCAGTTTGTGTGTTATCTAACACACACACACACACACACACAGGCTGCTCTCAGTCCTGCTGGCAGGCTGTGTGTGTGCGTCAGGCCGGTGCTGATGCAGCAGAGCGAGCAGCGCTGCAGTTCTCCTGTCGGCCACCAGGAGGCAGCGGGGAGCAGACGGCCGAGGAGGCGGCAGCCAATGACAGAGCAGAATACTTCAGGGTCAAATCAAACATGGCTGCAAAGAGAAGCAGTGCTGTGTGTGTGTGTGTGTGTGTGTGTGTGTGTGTGTGTGTGTGTGTGTGTCAGTGTGCAGACTCTGTGTGTGTGTGTGTGTGTGTGTGTGTGTGTGTGTGTGTCTTTTTCCTCCATGCAGAAGAAAAACAGGTTCAGGTTTTCATCCAGTTTCCTGTCAGATTCAGTCACAAAGTGCAGAGACTGGCAGAGACAAGATGAAAATCATGAAGAATTAAATTGGAGTTAATCTGCTAATCTGGATTAAAAAGTGATTAGAAAGCCTTGAAAAAGAAGAAGCTGTGGCTCTCTTCACAAAAAAAGAACTAAAAAAATAATAAAGAAGAAGCTAGAATAAGGCTTTTTACTGCTACATACACTCGGTTTCACTGGTGTGTGTGTGTGTATGTGTGTGTGTGTGTGTGTGTGTGTGTGTGTGTGTGTGTGTGTGTTCCGCCCCGGTGGCTGTGTGTCTCACCTGTGTCTTGCGGATCCTGAGGTCCGCTGATGATCTGTTGAGACCCTCCTCCTGCTCGATGCTCTGCTCGATTGCTGCAGGAACGCACACACACACACGTACACACACACACACACACACACACACACACACACACACACACACAGAGAGACAGTAAGCATTTACACTCATAAGACGGCCGCCCCGTACATTTTCCCCTGAACGAGTTTACAGCGGTCATGTTTACAATAATCAAACCGAGGAGGAAACGTCTCAGTTCATCTGTTTACATGATTTCCTGCGACGCCTGAACGCCACATGACACTTCTGAATTTGGCTCGAACATGTCAGCTCAATCCGGTGCTGTGAGGGCTCAAGCAGCACATTTTACTGCAGATGATGTCAGCTAATCCCAATCAGCCGCATCACCGTCAACACGTCTGTTAATTAAAGTGATTTCTGACCACTAGAGGGCGCTGAGAGCGCTCCTGCTTCACAGTGAATCACTTGTGCAAAACTTGAAAGAAACGGGGAAAATGTGTTTTTTTTGTTTGTTTGTTTTTTTTGCGATGGAGCTGACTGACGTGTGTCTCACAAGGCTCCTGTTGGATTATGTGGATTATTTTGTCTCCGATGTGAAAACGTGGTGAAGCTGCAGACGTCCAGCCACCAGCTGACGCTGCTTTGAATGACCTTCCTCTGTGGCCGCTGATCTGAGATTTCAGTGTTTCTCTGCAGAACGTGACGTTTCAGAGACGCTTTGGATGAAGCTGAAGGGAAGAGGAGGAAGAGGAGGAAGAGGAGGAGGAAGAGGAGGAGCTTATCCAGGCCGATGCAGACCTGCAGAAACATCAAACCAGCAAACGAGACTGCAAAGTGTCATTTTACAGTAAAAAAAAGTGCATGTAAAATGATTTAATGAAGCTTTACCACCAGAGCCAGAGCTGTTTGTGCTGTTGTTTTGTTTTTCAATGAGTGATTAATAAATAAAATGAATAATATTTTATTTGTCAGACGTGAGAAAATGTCTTCCGCTCGCTGTGCTTCAGGACGTTCGGCAGCAGAAACCACATCAGGATCGTCACATCAGGATCCGCCCAGAAACTCAACAGCCGGCGTGAAGCGGAGGCCCACGTGGAGTTTACCGAGTTTCACTTCTGTGGATTTATCTTGGAAGGCGAGTGGCGTCTCCATGGGAACCAAAAAAAAAAAAAAAAAAATGCCAAAAATCAAGTGAACGTGTCCCCGTGTGTGACACTGATGCTGCTGGCCACGGAGGAAAAGAAATCCTGCGGCGACCCGTTTTCCTTCGACACTGATGAGGCGTCACAGAGGCCAGAAGCCGAGCTGTCAGACGTCTCCGACATGGGAACGGGTCGCTTTGGGGTTCAGGGTTTGGGGTTCAGGGTTTGGGGTTCAGGGTTTGGGGTTCAGGGTTTGGGGTTTAGGGGTTTGGGGTTTAGGGTTTAGGGGTTTGGGGTTTAGGGGTTTAGGGGTTTGGGGTTTGGGGTTTGGGGTTTAGGGGTTCAGGGTTTGGGGTTTAGGGGTTTGGGGTTTAGGGTTTAGGGGTTTGGGGTTTAGGGGTTTAGGGGTTCGGGGTTCGGGGTTCGGGGTTCAGGGTTTGGGGTTTAGGGTTTGGTCTCCGCGGCTCAGAAACCTGGACTTCAGAGTCTGAGCCGAGTTTGATGCGACAGTTTTGGCAAAAACTCATGACTGAAGCTCCGTTTTCCTGATTCAGTGAAGAATCACATGAAGTCACAGCACCGAGCTCACAAAATACACTCTCTCTCCCTCTCTCTCTCTCTCTCTCTCTCTCTCTCTCTCTCTCTCTCTCTCTCTCCTGTCCACCTTCAAATGCACTGGAGTGTAATTGAGCAGAAAGTAAAGGCAGAGAGAGAGAGAGAGAGAGAGAGGTGGATTGAAAGAGAGAAACAGAAACTGACTCCCTTTTTTCTTTCCCTCCCTCCTTTCTCGTTCTCCCCCTCCTTCTCTCTTTCACTTTCTCTGTCTGCCTTTTTCTCCTTGTCATCCCTGCCCTCTTCTTCCCTCTTTATCGCCTCCGTCTGTCCCTCCTTCACTGTCTCTTCTTTTTCTCCCGTCCTTCCCTCTCTCTTTGACTTTACCCTCCTCCTCCTCCTCCTTTCTTTTTTTCCCCTCCCTGCCTGGCTCGCTGTCCCTTCTCCTCCCACCGCTCTCTCTCTTTCTTTACATCCCTTTCTTTTTCTCTTCACGCCGACCTTCTCTTTCTCTTTCTCCCTCCGTCTTTCTTGCTTCTCGTTCCCTCTCCATCCTTTCTTCCCTTCTTCTATCTCTTCTTGTCTCCTCCTCTTTCTCTCTCTTTCCCCCCTCCCTCCTTCAGCTTTCACTCTTTCCCCCCTGTTCCTCCCTCTTTCTCTCCCTCTCTCCTCTCTTCAAGTTTTCTGATCTCCCGTCTGCAACCACCTCCCTCCTCCCTCCTCCTCTTTTCCTCCCCTTGCTCTCCTCTCCCATCCTCTTTAATTCCCCTTCTTCTTCTCCTTCTTCTTCTTCCTCCTCCTCTCCTCCGCCAAATCCTCATCGTCAGCTCTGAGCCGGAGAAATGCATCATCATTGAGCCGGGGAGCCGCAGCTTTAATACTTCATTATTCAGCTGGGAGACGCAGTTTAATAACGCCGCGTGGAGGACGGGGATATTCTTGTCGGCGGCCGCCTACGGTGCAAATATCTCCTCCATCCGCATGAAACACAGACAGACAGCAGGCCGGGGGGGGGGGGAGGAGGCGAGGCGGCGTGGAGGAAAGGAAAAGAAAGGAAACGAGGAGGGAACCAAGGAGAGAGAGAGTTTTTTGTGATATTTTAATTTTTGTAGCGAACGCGGAAAAAAACACGGAAAAACGGCTCGACCTCACTTCCTTTTGTTTGTTCTCTGATGAATCAGGATGCCGGAGAAAACTCCAAATTTTGACCGAACCCGGGCGAGGGAGGCGAGTTTCCCTCCTGGATTTGTCGGCGTTGCGTGTGTCGACTTATTTTCCGTGTTTCTGTTGTTTTCATTTGTTTCCCCGCAGCTGAACATCAGGAAGGCGACAGAAGAGTCGTTTCTCATCCTCCGCTTCCTGTTTCGGAGGATTTGAGGAATGATGTGTTTTTACATTCATGTCCAGAATCAGGACTGACACCAGGGCTGCCGCAGCGCCACCAACAGGACAAAAAGCACCCAAGCTTCAAGCGGCGATGCTTCAGACACAAAACATTGCAAAAAAGTAAAAAAAAAAAAAAACA
>NC_043987.1:31903529-31931029 GCF_902150065.1 Myripristis murdjan | reverse complement strand
GTGAGTCAGAGTGTGTCGAGGTGAGTCCAGGTAAGTCGAGGTGTGTCAGAGTGTGTCGAGGTGTGTCGAGGTGTGTTGGAGTGTATCAGAGTGTGTCAGAGTGTGTCGAGGTGAGTCCAGGTAAGTCGAGGTGTGTCAGAGTGTGTCGAGGTGTGTCGAGGTGTGTTGGAGTGTATCAGAGTGTGTCAGAGTGTGTCAGAGTGTGTCGAGGTGTATCAGAGTGTGTCGAGGTGTGTTGAGGTGTGTCAGAGTTTGTTGAGGTGTGTCAGAGTGTGTCGAGGTGAGTCAGAGTGTGTCGAGGTGAGTCCAGGTAAGTCGAGGTGTGTCAGAGTGTGTCGAGGTGTGTCGAGGTGTGTTGGAGTGTATCAGAGTGTATCAGAGTGTGTCAGAGTGTGTCGAGGTGTATCAGAGTGTGTCGAGGTGTGTTGAGGTGTGTCAGAGTTTGTTGAGGTGTGTCAGAGTGTGTCGAGGTGAGTCAGAGTGTGTCGAGGTGAGTCGAGGTGTATCAGAGTGTGTCGAGTTGTGTCAGAGTGGGTCGAGGTGTGTCGAGGTGTATCAGAGTGTGTCGAGGTGTGTCAGAGTGTGTCGAGGTGTGTCAGAGTGTGTCGAGGTGTGTCGAGGTGTGTCAGAGTGTGTCGAGGTGTGTCGAGGTGTGTCGAGGTAAGTCGAGGTAAGTCGAGGTGTGTCGAGGTGTATCAGAGTGTGTCAGAGTGTGTCAGAGTGTGTCGAGGTGTGTCGAGGTGTGTCGAGGTAAGTCGAGGTGTGTCAGAGTGTGTCGAGGTGTGTCGAGGTGTGTCATAGTGTGTCAGAGTGTGTCGAGGTGTGTCAGAGTGTGTCAGAGTGTGTCGAGGTTTGTCGAGGTGTGTCAGAGTGTGTCGAGGTGTGTCAGAGTGTGTCGAGGTGTGTCGAGGTGTGTCAGAGTGTGTCGAGGTGTGTCGAGGTAAGTCGAGGTGTGTCAGAGTGTGTCGAGGTGTGTCAGAGTGTGTCAGAGTGTGTCGAGGTGTGTCAGAGTGTGTCGAGGTGTGTCGAGGTGTGTCAGAGTGTGTCGAGGTGTGTCGAGGTGTGTCAGAGTGTGTCGAGGTGTGTCAGAGTGTGTCGAGGTGTATCAGAGTGTGTCAGAGTGTGTCAGAGTGTGTCGAGGTGTGTCGAGGTGTGTCGAGGTAAGTCGAGGTGTGTCAGAGTGTGTCGAGGTGTGTCGAGGTGTGTCATAGTGTGTCAGAGTGTGTCGAGGTGTGTCAGAGTGTGTCAGAGTGTGTCGAGGTTTGTCGAGGTGTGTCAGAGTGTGTCGAGGTGTGTCAGAGTGTGTCGAGGTGTGTCGAGGTGTGTCAGAGTGTGTCGAGGTGTGTCGAGGTAAGTCGAGGTGTGTCAGAGTGTGTCGAGGTGTGTCAGAGTGTGTCAGAGTGTGTCGAGGTGTGTCAGAGTGTGTCGAGGTGTGTCGAGGTGTGTCAGAGTGTGTCGAGGTGTGTCGAGGTGTGTCAGAGTGTGTCGAGGTGTGTCAGAGTGTGTCGAGGTGTGTCAGAGTGTGTCGAGGTGTGTCGAGGTGTGTCGAGGTGTGTCGAGGTGTGTCAGAGTGTGTCGAGGTGTGTCGAGGTGTGTCAGAGTGTGTCGAGGTGTGTTGGAGTGTATCAGAGTGTGTCAGAGTGTGTCGAGGTGTGTCGAGGTGTGTCGAGGTGTGTCAGAGTGTGTCGAGGTGTGTCGAGGTGTGTCGAGGTGTGTCAGAGTGTGTCGAGGTGTGTCAGAGTGTGTCGAGGTGTGTCGAGGTGTGTCAGAGTGTGTCGAGGTGTGTCGAGGTGTGTCGAGGTGTGTCGAGGTGTATCAGAGTGTGTCAGAGTGTGTCGAGGTGTGTCGAGGTGTGTCAGAGTGTGTCGAGGTGTGTCGAGGTGTATCAGAGTGTGTCGAGGTAAGTTGAGGTGTGTCGAGGTGTGTCAGAGTGTGTCGAGGTGTGTCAGAGTGTGTTGAGTTGGTCTGTTGTTTCAAGGTGTATTAAAGGGGCACTTCACCCAAACCTTCACATTAAATTCTTTTACTCCTCTGTGATCCAGTGGAGACTGGAGGAAGACTGGGGAACTAATTTTTCTATTTTTCATCTGAAAAATGACAAAAAGTGTCCGGTGCTTTGATTGGCATTCACAAACCCAAGTATTCTTGCTAAAAGTCCACATGATCCTCTGTGTAAATAAAACAGCTTCAGAGCTGCTCTAAGGTTGGTTTCTTTCACTTTGACAGAGCCAGGCTAACGACTCCTATAGACGTCAAGTCTTTATGCTAAGCTAACACGAAACGCTACCCATAGGAACTGTACCAGTGGACGTACAGAGGTGGAAATGGTGTCCAACATCTGGTCTCAGTCTCGGGAGGACACCATGTTGGACCAGTGAGGGCCTTAGAAACGAGAACATTTTAAAACCAGTCCTCCATGTGACTGGGAGCCGGTGCAATGAGGCTACAACTGATGAGACAGTTTTTTTTTTCTGTTTTTTTCTGGCAAACTAAATCTAAATTCTGGCAGCTGCTTTTTACCCCAAACCTGCCTGCTTAAATAAAGGTTAAATAAAAAAACACAATAAAATAAAATAAAATAAAAAGATGAGCTTTTCCAAACCTTAACCAAGTACTTTTGGTGGCTAAAGCTAATAAAGGTATCAGGATCAGAATCAGACAAACTGTATTGATCCCTGAGGGGAAATCAGGTCAAGAAATCAAGAAGAATTAAAATATAAGCCTAAGTGAAATGATAAGAAATAGAAAAAGAAATAAGAAGTACAAAAATATGTGCATTAGAAATAAAAAAAAAAAGAATGTGAATTATGTATAAATGTGAGTTAATTCTGCAAAATGTTACAACAATAAATACAGAAATAAGAAATTGAGCTTAACAGCAATAAATGCAGAAATGTCGCGGCTAGCCCAGGTGTTTGGGACAGGTATGCCAATAACCGTCGACTAGACGAACGCCTGCCTGTGATTGGTCGGTTTAAGGACTCTAGGTCACATTAAGGGTTGTTTGTTAGACGTGTTCGTTCTGTTTAATGGTTTTTAAAAAGGCATCATGTCTCGTTTTAAGGGTTTATTTAAGGACTTTTGTCACTTGAGGTTTGTCACTTGAAGCTCGGGCAGGAGCAGCCGTCGGTGTGTGTGTGTGTGTGTGTGTGTGTGTGTGTGTCGTGCAGACGCTCAGATGTTTGGAAAATGACTTTTTAAGAACGCCGAGCAGCCGCCGGCGCTGTGGGCGGGGCCTGTCTGCTCCCATGAGCCCCTGCAGGACGGAGAGTGACGAATCTACAGTACGACACTGACAGCCTCACTGGGGCTGTTCTTGGTAGACTGCAGTGTGTGTGTGTGTGTGTGTGTGTGTGTGTGTGTGTGTGTGTGTGTCTGACAGAGACACAGGACAATAACACACAGGCCTTGTGGGGATTCCAATTATAGCTTTATCTCCACCATCACTGCTATTCTCAGACTGCATATGTACTGTGTGTGTGTGTGTGTGTGTGTGTGTGTGTGCACTTGTGGCTTCTGTGCGAGTAGGTGTGTGCTTATGTGTGTGTCTATACATGCATGTCAGTGTGTGTGTGTGTGTGTGTGTGTGTGTGTGTCCACCCTTGTTGTGTATGCTCTATGCTCATATGTGGTTGTGGTGTGTGTGCATGCGCCCGTGGCCTTTATGCGTGTGTGCACGAGCCTGTGTGTGTGTGTGTGTGTGTGTGTGTGTCTCCTGGATAGGCCAACCCCTGGCTGTTCACATTAAAGCAGTGATGTCCTTGAACTCTCAGCGTGAACCAGCACTGCTGCACCGAGTGTGTGTGTGTGTGTGTGTGTGTGTGTGTGTGTGTAAGAAAGAAAGAGAGAGAGAGATAGCTAGACAGAAACTCCTCCCCTTCAAATAGCTTTAGGCTCGTTGTGATGTGTGTATCTGCATATGCATCTATAGGTGTGTTTCTATGTACGTGCGTGTGTGTGTGTGTGTGTGTGTGTGTGTGTGTGTGTGTGACACCAGTATCCACTGTGTGACTCTGTCCCTGCGATTACAGAGATACAGCTTGACAAATCACTAGCGCCGCTGTAAAATATTCTGTTTTCCGCGGTGAAGGTCGGCGTGTGTTTTCCAGCTCGCGGCGTCTCGAGGTTTCGGCCGTCACGCTGCGCTCGCCGTGGCTCCGCCCCCCCCGGCCCAAACCCACATTTGATCTTGCAGTTTTTTGTCATTGAGCAAAGATGAAAAAAAAAAAAAAAACAACATTGACAGAACTGAGGAGAACTGTCCACAGAGGACGAGCCGACAGTCGGACAAGTTTGATAATTTAATTATAAAGTCTCCTCCCGTCGCGGCTTCGTTTGGGCGAGAATAAACAGTTTGGACGCCGTAAACGAAACCAGGTGCACAGATTTGACCAAACCTGTGTGTTTACTGAGCGGATTCTCATGTTTAACGGAGTCTGACGGCGTCCCTGAAGGAAACACACTCCCTGAAAAACGTTACCGATGCTGTTTTGCCTCTTCGGGTCCATGTCGTCAGCAGGAAGCGTTTCAGCGAGGGAGAAAACAGCGGCGGCGGCAAACCTCAAACCTCAGACCTCAGGTGTCGGTGTCGCTCCCTCGCCATCCAAGAGCGAGGCCTTCGTCTTCTTTCTGGACTTTAAACTCCTTACGTTTTCAAAAAAAGGCTCGTCACTTTAGTTTGAATGCATTTAAGAGGAGTTATCGATCACTTTGCCCTCCCAGCATCGAGACCGACTTCACACTGAGAGACGAAACAGACGAGAGAGAGAAACTCGACCGCGGAGAAACGGCGTCCAGCGACTGAGGCGGAGAGCCAGCCGACAGATTCAGACAAAAAGGCTTTTAATTTCATACTTTGAGTTCATTCCAGAGCTTTTTCACTTGAACTTGAGTAACTTGAGTAAAGGATGTGTTTCTTTATCCACCTCTGCAACGGACCAGAGGCCTGGACCTGCAGCTGGATTTCGGCTTAGCGACGTAACTTCAGGTTAACCCTGCTGGGTTTTCTGTACCATAAAGGTGGTTTACTTTTTATCGGGGTACATTGCCATGGTAACATACACTGAACACCTAACCTGCTCCGGAGCAGGTGAAGTTCAGGATAAGAGCTCAGCAGGTAGAAAAGCCCCACCTGCTGACCAATCAGCTCTCTTGGAAAATGGCCTGCCCATTGGATGAGACAGAGTGAAGAAGTAAAGCCTCACATGTTGTACAACATGTACGTGTACATTTGCTACAAATATAAGATACAGTAAGCGTACTGAGCACTTTGAAGTATGTTTTTATACGATACTATTTTTTATTTGCTCCCTCGTTCTTTTTGCTCCACTGGGCTGCATCTGAAATAATAATAAGGCTGACATCACATGCCATAACCACAAACTCCATAAACACATTAATTTACTGAACACACAAATGTTACTATAAGTAATATTATAATCCCACTAATTTACACATTGAAACAGTCTGTGATTTTTTCCCAGCATTCCTTGCGGCTGCAGCTGTGTTGCTTTTTGCCTGGATGATGGATTTATATTCCTCGTATTTATTTCAGATTACTGTCTGCTTCTCCGTTGTAAAGTATGCGGCTCGGGTGGATTTTTCCATGTCTGTGATTGGTCGCATGCAGCAAACTCAGCCCTTTTTATGTGAGGGTTAGGGTTAGACACACAGATCTAGATTGGAAAACTCTGGGTTCAGTTAGCAAGTTGATAACCAGTTTTATGGTACCGAAAATCCGGATTGCGGATGTCTGGTTAAGTGAAGCCAGATAACTAAGAGAAACCACGGGGATGTTAATCCAGCTGCAGGGACACGGCCCAGAATGCACCGCTGCATGGACACGCTGTGCTTGGAGTTGGAAGCCACGTCATGATTTTCTTTACGGCGTGGAGAGAGCTGTTCTGCCTTCACACACGTCAGGCGGTTCGTAGCTCCTGCTGTCAAAGCGGCTTGAGAGAACAGCGTTTGAGCCGTCGCCATGGTGACGGAGCACCGTTCACCTCCGACGCTTCCTTAAGAGCGGCGATCCGGTCGACTGTTGCAGCGCAGAAGCTGATTTCCTCCAGCTGGGAGACTCAGTCCTCTTTTGTTTTTTTTTTCACAAGGTTTGGTTTCCTTGATCACCGAGTTATCCTGACTTCTTAAAAAGTGAAACGGGATGAAATCGCTAATTTTCAGGCAAAATCAGAAAAAACAAATATGGAGGACAAGTTATTATATTTTAAAAAAAGTAGACCTAGTGGTGCAGCTCTGGTTGGTGTGTTTTCAGACTTTACCTTTTAATTTTGAGCGAACTTTATTGGCTGTCTTCTTGATGTCAGCTGTAAGGTCCTCCAACTCCTGCTTGGTCTCTGCAGGGAGAGAGAGAGAGAGAGAGAGGGAGAGAGAGAGAGAGAGATGTGAAAAACTCAAAGAAATAAGAAACACCTATTTTAACAAATTCAAAGATTTCAAAGAGAGAAATGAGCTCTCCAAACTACACACACACACACACACACACACACACACACACACACACACACACACACACACACACACACACACACAAATACATGCATAGGATATACTGTAAATATGAAGTTAGTACACACATATAGAAATGCTTGTGAAAATATTAGATAATATCAATATTGCATAATGAAATCTATTTTATTTATTTACTTATTAATTACTTATTATAATTATTTGTATTATTTTATATATATCATCACTGTTTTGTTACCTGTTTGTCCAAAATGCTTTGGCATCATTGTAACACAGTCATGCCAATAAAGCTTATTGAATTGAACTGAACTGAATTGAAAAATTGAGAGAGAGAAAAAGAAGTGATGAAGCTCAGGGCACATCATGTTTAGTGTTTTACTGTAAACACCGCTGGGCCTTTAAACGGGACACATTTTAAAAAAGGCCTTTTGTTTTTCATGAGTCAATTTCAGTGAATTAATCTGCTGAATCTATAAATCAGCATGTTTAGTCTGTGAGGTGAAATTTGAAATTGAACGCATCGTCATTTGTCTCTGAGCATTTTCAGGATCAGGAAACTGAGAGTCTACAGGGAAGATGATGGAGTTTCCCTAACTCTGTTCTGTTCTCACATTTTCTGTGACCTGAGTGAGAGTCATAGCATGATTATAAAAAACGTGAATTATGGTTCAGAATAGGAGTTTTTCATACAACTAACTTTATTTGTAAAGCGTGGGAAAAGAGAAAAAATGTGCTGTACATTTGATTTGAATTTGGTAACATATACAGTATGTAGTCCATATGTGCAGGTATAAGTGTATGTATGTTTTTCTTTATTTTTGTTTATCTGTTGTTGTTTTGTTTATCTGGTTCCTCACTATGCAATGCTGTTTGTCATGTTTAGTGTCTTATAAGCCCATGCAGGTTGGGCACCTTGAGTGCACGACACTTAATAAATAAAAATTCAATTCAATTCAATTCGTAGCGATTCTGCTTTTAATAATTTTATTGTTTCCAGGAGCAAAACGAACAGATGAGACAAACCAAAGCGATAATCGGAGTAAAATCTCAGACTGTGAGGGACGATGATGACATCTGGACAGATGTTGGCGGTCAACATGAAGATTAACGTCTGATGTTTCACCAGGTGAGCTGCTGCTGACGGCTTCACCTTCAGTCACTCAGAAACCACATTTTTTTTCATGCCAGGGCGAGAGAGGCAGGTGAGAGAGAGAGAGAGAGAGAGAGAGAGGGAGAGAGAGAGAAGAGAGAGAGAGAGAGAGAGGCGTGGTGTGTCTTTGATGTGTGTGAAGCTCAGAGCCTCTCTGTGTTTTAATATCAACTCAGCCATGTTGTAGCAAGGGAGAGAGCAATGTGTGTGTGTGTGTGTGTGTGTGTGTGTGTGTGTGTGTGGCTCAGCTGCAGTGCTGGGTCAGATTTACGACTGCTGCAGTGCCATTCAGCCACCGGAAAAACCCACTCAGCCCTCTGTGTCTCTCTCTCTCTCTCTCCCTCTCTCTCTCTCTCTCCATCTCTGACTCACCCTCATTTCCCTCCACTCATCCTCCTGCCTCCCTCTGTTTTTTGCCTTTTTCCTATCTCCTCCCATCTTTTTCTGCATCCTTCCTCTCTTTCTTCTTCCTCGTCTGTAATATTTCCATCCCTCTCCATGCCTCCATCTTTCCTTTCCTTTCCTTTCCTTTCCTTTCCTCTCTCTCTCTCTCTCTCTCCGTCTTCAGGTCAGTTTCAGGTTGCTCCCTCCATTACCAGCCTCTTATCTCCCCTCGTCATAAAAAAATAGCCGTCCTGTTTTATTTCCCTCCACATTAACCGCCTCGGGCCGTCAGGAGTCACATTAAAAATTCATCATATTCTCTTTTTTTTTTTTTTTTTTTTTTTTTGTAGGCGGATGTTGGCAAATCTCTTTTAATCTTCATTCGCACGGCACGCCGGCTGTGAACACATCACACTTCAGATGTGTTCAAGTGCATGTTGCTCGCCTCGTGGAGCAAGAAAGAAAAAAGAAAGAAAGAAAGAAAGAAAGAGGGGCGTCAAACTCGCAACCTGCCAGCAGCCGGACAAAATTAAAAATGAAATCAGACGGAGGAGACGACCCGAGCGACGCGGCCACGCCCCCTTTTTGGAACGCTTTTTATTTTATTTTGTTGATTTATTAATGCTTTTATTCTTGTAGTTGTAGTGATTAAGTCGTATTTGATTTTTTGTTTTGCTTGTTTTGTTTCTTCTTTTCCTCTCGACTGTGTTTTGCATCTTTTGTTTTCCTGTTTTAACCTCAAATCTTGATTTAACTGTCTTCTCGCTCTGCTTTCTGGTGTTTCTGCTTTTGCTGTGTCTGTCAAAGCTGCTTCTTATTATTTTTATGGTTCATATTAAAAAGCTGCTGTCACAGGTTGACCAGAGGCTCAGTGACTGTCAGCCCGGGACGTCATTTCAACAGGTGCTGCACGTGTTGTGGTGAAAAAAAAAAAAAAAAAAAAAAAAATCATCCTAAATTTATAGTTAAACCTGCAACATGTAACAGTTTAGACATTAAAATAGCAAACAGTTAAAATAACAGAATATTTAGGATTTGTTGCTTTAAGCTGTCGCTCTGTGTTCACGTCTAAACATAGGCGGGACATAGGAGGGGGGACAAGACCCCTCCATCCATAAAGTTGTCCCCCCCAGAAAAAACATTGTTAACACTAATAAATAATTTTCAATAATATAGTAATATTCAATGAAAGCACAATGCAATCGGTGCTAATTATAAATGTAAAACAGTGTGTTTTATAGTGTTAAAAACCCTAACCCTAAAGTTATTTTTTCATGTCCCCTCCAGGAATGACTCTCTGAAATTTTGCTGTTTATTGGCAGGGGGCGTGGCCAGAGAGGAGGCAGACAGCTACAGCAGCAGCAGGAAGAGAAGAGACACGATGATGTCACAGCAGGACAGATGACATCATCAGGATGATTGACAGGTGCTGCAGTCAAATCGACATTTGTGTCGGGTTTCATAATTCATAAAAAGAGTATTTAATTCAGATGATTCACTGCTGAGTTTCATCATAAGACACACACACACACACACACACACACACACACACACTGCACATCCCAGCGAGCCCTGCTGCTTCTTTGATTGGTGGAACATCTCCATTAACCAATTAGCACTAACAAGGCTCTTAATGAACGATGGAAATCTGGATAATTCCACCTGATGTCGACACACACTCACACACTCACACACACATACACACACACACACACACACACACAGAAACACACACGCATGCATGCAAACACACACACACACACAGAAACACACACGCATGCATGCAAACACATGCACACACACACGCACACGGATATTTAATGCGGGGTGATTCAATGGGAGAAAGCAGACTGCACAGGAGTGTGTGTGTGTGTGTGTGTGTGTGTGTGTGTGTGTGTGTGTGTGTGTGTGTGTGTGTGTGCACACATGCGTAGCTGAGCTGTACTGTGTGCCAGTCAGTGTATCAGCAGCCCGGCGCTGAGTGTGTGTTTCATTCCTCTTATTGATTAGCAGCGTCAGCTCGGCTCGTTCACATCAGCAACAACAACAACAACAACAACAACAACAACAACAACAACAACAACATCAACAACAACAACAACAACAACAACACAACACAACACTGAATACACACAACACAAATGTACACAGAACACACCTGAATTTGACACAAAAATACTTCATCCATTCATATTTTGGAGTACATGTGTACTACAATACTAGTTGTGCTGCTAACTCGTACTGCTACTGCAAACAGAAACTACAGGAACAGTAGTACCATGCAGTACTGGCATAAGAGTAGTACTACAACCATATACTGCTGGAGCTAATACTACAGATACTAGTACTACTATTCCTGCTACTATCACTAGTAGTACTACTACTTATGGTTATTGAATCTTATGATACAGTAATACTGCTACTACAACCTTTACTACTACACGTTATTATGACAGAGCCTAGTAGAGAGTGAGAAAGAGAGAGAGAGAGAGAGAGAGAGAGAGAGAGAGAGAGAGAGAGAGAGAGAGAGAGAGAGAGAGAGAGAGAGTTTAGTTTGGTATTTAGTTATTCTCTCTGTATGTCTGTGTGTTTATTTAATTATAACCACAATGTTCACTTTTTGTGTCTGTTTCCAATTTGCCAATAAAGCCAATCTGAACTGAGAGAGAGAGAGAGAGAGAGAGAGAGAGAGAGAGAGAGAGAGAGAGAGAGAGAGAGCGAGAGCGAGCGAGCAGCAGAAACAGGAAGTGTGTGTGCGGCTGCGTCGAGCTCCTGATTGGCTCGTGGTTTTGGACGGGGAACTACAGCTGTGGCCCCGCCCCTCACTACGCTTCCCATGATGCATTATTCAGGCAGCTACAGTGGAATGCTGGTTGCCGGGCAGCGCCGCGGCAACCAGGCAGCGCCACGGCAACCAGGCTGACCTAGAATCCGACAGAGGAGGAGGAGGAGGAGCCGAGGACCAGCTGTTAAAATGATGTTTTCACTCTTTTACTAAATTTTGTGTTTTGACAGCGGAGCGCTCCTGTCGGATCAGTGACTGGTGTCTCATCTCACCTCACGTCAGATTATTTAATCTGACTTCCTCTCCCTCTATTTCCCTTCACCTCACGCAATCTAGTCAGATTTAATCTCTTGTCATCTCACTTTGATTTCATTTCACGTCGCGAGCTCTGATCTCTTCTCTCCTCTTTTCCCTCTCATCTCGTTTCACGTCTCTCTGTCATCTCGTTTCGTTTAATCTCATCTCAGCTGATTTCTCTGCGTCGAATCACACTCGCCTTGATTTCGTCTCTTCTCTTCTCTTCTCTCGCCCGTTTATCTCACCTCATTTTTTCCCCCTCCTCCCCTCTTTGCTGCTCATGAGGAATAATCTCTAATCTCGTGTCCTGTGTGCACCGTGCTTTCACTCTCTTTATTAGCATACGGAGCATATTGACTCCGTACACACACACACACACACACACACACACACACAGAAACACACATCTAACACACAAAGACACAGCCGACATCACTCACATGTGTGCAGCGGTTAACTCTCTCCACTGAGGTTAACCAGCCATCATGCAGTTTAACTTTAGCTTCCTGTGGGCAAGGCCTTCGCTTCAGCATGCAGAGCAACACAGGAGAGAGAGAGAGGGAGAGAGAGAGAGAGAGAGAGAGAGCGAGAGAGAGAGAGAGAGAGGGAAGAAACTAAAGAGGTAGAGCAGGATGCAAGGTCAGAAGGAAAGATGGAGGCAAGAGAGAGAAGAGAGAGAGAGAGAGGGGTGAGGGGGAAAAAAGAAAAGATGGTGGAAGGAGAGGGGGGGAGAGGAGGAGAAGAAAAAAAAAAACAAGAACAAACAATCAACGATCGGCATGCAACAAGAGAACATGACAGAAAAAAACATCGACATGCAGAGAAACCGACAAATCAAAGTCATGACGCAGCAGCATGCAAAGCTGGCACACACACACACACACACACACACACACACACACACACACACACGGCGTCATGTGAGGGGGGTAGAGAGCTGCAGGTTCAGGGTGAGGGAAGCTGTCTAAATATTTCACTTTAGGATTAGACGTGTCAGAGGCTGAGCGTCAGCAGTCGTCCCGCTGCTGAACTGAAGTCGGTGTGTGTGTGTGTGTGTGTGTTTTCTCAGCTCGTCTTATCAGACGCCGAGCGCCTGCCTGCAGCCTCCAGCTGGAGTGTGACGGAGGTCGGCCCGCCGCCGCCGCCGCCGACTCACTGACAAACTGCACCGTCGATTTCTCGTCCAAACAGACAAACAGGATTTTCTTCTATTTTTTCTTTTTGCATATTAACATTCACTGTGTTTCCTGGATAAATCTGTGCAGAAACTGAATGTGCAGGATAAGTCTGTGCAGGAATATTTCTTACTTCTACATACTGGAGACACTTTTGTAATATTGCAATATATAAAGGTCCATGTTAACGTGTCATTCATGCTGGGCGGTGAGCAGCAGGCTGGAGGTTTTTAGGGCAGTTCAGGCTGTTTTTTCTGTTTTTTGCCTCATGCTCATGCAGCTGGTGACAAACAGCTTGGAATAGGAAACGGTGTGGGATCCACAGTAACTGGGTGCTGAACTGACATCATTTTAACAGTGATAGGATTGTTACTGTGGATTCAAGTTGGAAATGAGCATGAAAAAAAAAAAAAAAAAAACACAAAGGTGCACTGCCCTTCCTAAGTATTCATTTTAATAGTTTATTTAAAAAAAAAAAAAAAAAAATCTGTGGTTGTATGTGTTCACCTGTTTGAGGACTGTGTAGCCTCAAACAGGATGATAATAATATTAATAAAAAAAAAAAAAAAAAAAAAAAAAAAAATCGACCACTGGATGAGATAACCCTTTTTGGTTCCAGTGCAGTTTCACTTGTTTCAGGATTTTTTCTGGAAACAAGGTAAGAAAAGGCAGATCAGAAGGAAGCAAACTGATCAGCGCTGTGGAAACAAGTGGGATTATCACATTATCGTCTCAGTGGAAGTGTTTAAAGGCTGAAAACAATGTTGATGTTTTTGTACTGAAGCTGCCACGAGCTGATATTGTGTGTTAATATTCAATATCTTCACATTTTCCCACTTTCACACCGACACAGCAGGAGTGTATTCAGTGTAAAAGCCTCTGCAGCAGCAGTTAGACCATCATGAGACGCTGAAGCACTCCACTGTAAGCAGACTGATGAAATTATTTCAGTGTTTTCGCTGTTTAAAAGCCCGAGTGACCTGCCACACCTGTTCGGCGGCGGCTGAATCTCTGGGAAACATTCCTGCCTGTAAACGAAGAACTCATTTACAAAATCACACTGAATAATTAAACGAATACAGTTAATAAAACATGCAAAGAAAATACAGTTTGACGGCAGGTTTGCCATGTAGCTGTGGTCAGCATATCTCCTCTCTGATCAGAGGCCAACATCTGCACTCTGCAGCGCTGTACGCATGTACGCATGACAGATTCCCTGCAGGGCTGATTAATATTAAAAATGCTGTTTTATTCTCTTATCAGGGCGCAGTGACTCCAACACATCCACTCCCTGCTCTCCTGCACTGCAGAGTGTAAATATAAACTCTTGTATCTACTGTAGGTGAAGTCTTAAACTCCAGATTTAGGCGTGAAGCGGCGCCAGCAGTCGCTCTGTGTGACAGTTTGTCTCCGAGGATCAGGCTCATGGTTATGAAACGCAGTGACTAGACACTCGGTGGTGTGACGGTGAGGTCAGAGCTGGCATTTAGCTGCACAAGACTCTGAGGAAAAGGCTCAGCTCTCGTCTTAAAGGTAACCAGACCCCGGTTTTGTCTCAGTGTGCACGTTCGGCCTTCGCTCCACTCGGCTGCAGCGGCCGGAGGAGCACAGCAGGTCCAGAAATCACTCAAAGACTAAAAGCAGGAATACTGTAAACATTCAGACTTGAGATATTACCTCTTTTAACCTTAAATGTGATACTAACTGGCTGATCACCTTCAAACTAGACTGGTGCTTGCCCCCCCTCTATCAGGAGGTCAGAGGTCAGCTCTCCTGAATGGCCAAAAATCTACATCTTAATAAGTTTTAAGTATAAGCAATAAGTATTCAGTCTTGTCTTTACTGTTAATTTTTTTTTTCTCTTCAAACAAGGTAAAAAAAAATCTCCCAGTAGGATGCCATGAATTTTCAATTTTTCAAGAATTTTTTCTTGCCTCATTCGGCCTGTCCAAACCAGGCCGAATGAGGCAGATCAGCCACTAGGATCAAGAAAATGACTCTCGATTTAACCCTTTATAGGGCACTCATTGAAATACTTTGAAATTCAAAAAACAATCCTAGACTGTTATTAGAGAGCATGACAGGACTTTATTACTTCTATAAAATTTTTCTAAAATTTTCATTTTGTAGTAGAAAATCAAAGCCACTGAGATTGGTCAAATGCCACAATCATGTGACCTGGGATGTAGAGCGATGTTTGCTGATTGGCTGGGTGAAGACCAAATGATTATTGAACTAACTGAAACAGAGGATGGGCCTGATGTGTAAAATTTCTGAAATTACCAAAAATAGTCACTTGCCATATATATATATATATATATATATATATATATATATATATTTTTTTTTTTTTTTTTACCTTGTTTGATGAGAAACAAGATTTTAACACAGAAGATGAGACTAAATGACTTGTTAAGATGGAGATTTCTTGCAGTGTAGAGTCTGTTTAATTATTTAATTCTGCATTGTATTGTATATTGTACTGTAAATTCTGTATTGATCAGATTCCACTCTTTCTTTTATTTTTATTTTTTTTTGTGGACCTTTAGCATCTTGCTCAAGGACACTTCAACAGGGTGGATGCATGCCAATATGGTGCCTGAGATTTTTCTTCTCGCTCGTTTGACTGTCCATCACAGTAACGGCCATGCATTCAGCTCGCAATCGTAAGACGCTACTGGTAATCTTTCTGACTGCTAGCAATAGCTTTTTAACAAGCTAACGTACACGTAACATCAGCTTACATGCCCTAACTGTCCTCGAGAAACCCGAAGGAGCTCCTCAGACTGCAACCATGAGGGGAACCAACAACGTGCCTTGAGGAACTCCTTTAAGATGCGGTGACCAGATTTTTGGGAGCGTTTGAGATTTGCAGGCAAATACAAAACACAGCAGGCATATTCCAGAATCTGAGAGAAATGATATGCCCTCTTAAAGGCTTGTGAAAGGCAATTAAAAGCAGCTCAGATGCAACTCGTACACATTTAAACACAAGAAATCTGACATCAAAGATCACTAATCTGACAATTTAATATATAATTTTCTTACTATTTACTTTTGTTGTAAATTTTTTAAAATATGTTTTGCTAATTTTCAGGTGATTTCTTGCCTTTTTTTTTTTTTTACTCATTTCTGATCAATTTCTGGTTTGTTTCATAAGATTTTTTTTTTTTTTTTTAAATATTAACAATAAAATCTAAAATATATAAAATATTTTCAGCAAAATGTCAGGTATTTTTAATTTTAATGTAATTGTTCCCCCTATTTTTTTTTTTCGAAATGTTGTGGTAATTTTTTTTTGCTCATTTGCTAATAATATATTTATTTTTTATAATATGTTTTTGAAAGAAGTGAAGTGTCTGATGTCAATCCAGTGGCCAGTTACAAACAAACAGGAAACCTTTTCTCTTCCTATCACACAAGCACGTCCCCGTCTTCTGTCTGGAGAAGGGGGATCCAGGGACACTTTCGGGGGTAAGTCTAGCTGAGGACAAAGAATCAAATCTGGGGACTGTCCCCTGAAAATGAGGACGTTTTCAGGGGACAGTCTACTTTAAGGGCCCATGAACCCAGATGATGAAAGTCTAAGAGCCTTTAACATGCAGGGCTCCTTCAGGGAACCATTTAAGGAAAATATTTGTGTAATGAGCACCTCCCATGTTCTGATTGGCTCATTCTGGATCTTAGGAGGAGCCGCTCTCTGAACCCACAGTTTTTACAGTGCACTATTAGCATTTATGACAGCACAGACTGAGCTTTAGGCTTTAGCGTTAGCGTTGACTCATTATTGCTGAGTCACTGTGTGTCCGGGTCATGGCGAACTGAGTGGAACATGCAAGTCTCTCCTCTCCCTGCGCCTCACCGACATTTTTTTTTTTTTTTTTTACGAGAGAATCTGTCAGATCCACTCGGCCCGAACTGACTGATGCAGCAGTTTGGTGGAAGTTTGCCAAGCAGCTCATCAGGGGCTGAGAGCGAGTCGCTGTTGTCATCGCCGAGCGCTAACAGGATTGGATTTCACTCCGATTGCTGCCGAGAGGTTCAGGGTCGCGTTACTGATGTATCTGTTTACAGAAAATATTGAATGCTTCGTATGTGTGTTTGCAGAGTGATGTGTGTCGTCTGCTGTGTGCTGTATGTCTTCAGCTGTCTAATGCAATGTGCTGATGATCGCTCGCTGCACCCCCTGATACAGCTGTAACCTTGAACGCCTCGCGCACACACACACACACACACACACGCACACGCTGTAAGTAAAAGTGGATAGTCTGATGAAGTAGATTTGTGTCTAAATTTAGGTTACTGTGACACAGTTAACTGTCTTTATCCCTGCAGCTCTTCGGGCTCTGAGTCTCTACTCCAAATCCCAGCCAGTTTGAGAAGTTCAGCTCAGTTTTTGAGAGGAGTCGCCTCAGTTAACCTGAGAGCGCTGAGCTGCTTTTTGGCTTTGCTGCCGAACTCGCCGCCCAGCATGTTAATTTAACAAAGCAAGCGCTGGTAAGTTGCAGCTACTGAGCACAACCCACGGATCTGACAGGCTCTGAAGGCTGACTGCTGAACACTGTTGATGGAACTGATCCAGAACAGTTAAACTATCCTAACAGTTAGATTAACAGTCAGATTACAGATTATGCAAAGCAGTCAGCGGTCAGAACCTATTAGAACATGGTTTCCTTATGTGACACTCTTTTCCATTACATGGTATCGGCGTTATTTTAGTGAAAAATGATGGACCTACTGCCTGTTCTGGGAAACTTACTGCACAGTGCTGGAGTTTACGTGACAACACTGAAGGCAACACTTATTATTTTTCTATTTCAGGCTCTAAATGTAACCTGGCAAAGGAAGACAAGCAACATCTCGGACTCAGTTCGGGTTTGGGTTCAGATTGGGATCGGACAAAAAGCTGAAACATAATAAAAAGTGACGTGAAAAATGTTTTAGACTGCTGATTGGTCAGAGAAAATTCGAAGAGCGAAGCCCCGCCGGTCTCTACTTACAACCAGCAAATACAAAATGTGACACTTGAGAAATTTGTCACAGTTGATAATCATTCCATGTGAAAAAAAATGGTCTTGTTGATTAACAAATTTCCCCCTGTGGGACAAATAAAGTATGATGATTGATTGATTGATTTAAAAAAAAAAAAAAATAATAATAAGACGCTCGTGTGAGGCTCTGCTGGAGAAGAAAGTTAAAACGAGTCAAGACGTCGACGGGGCTTCGCTGAGAGGGAACACTGTGAGCCGTGGAAAACAGAATAAGCGAGTAAAAAATAAGTAAAAAAGCGAGTAGATTTGAGGAAAGTAGAGCCGACACCATGTGATGGAAAAAAAAAACACCATGTGAGTTCTGTTTGTCCATATTTTCGCTATAAATATGTTTTTTAGAGTTGTTTTGTGAACGCAGGAGGAAGAAAGAGGCAAGAAATGTGACATCTGTGTTCTACAGGCAGCCTATATACACCCATATGATATAAACATCCATACTGCTTTAACATTATATTTGAATCGCACCACTTTGCATCTCTTTGCCGGCGTTGAAAGATGAGATTTAAATAATTGAATGCTCGTTAATACTAATAAATTAATAATACTAGTTCAGCAATGTAATGCACAAACATGATGTCTTTTCATAGCAGAATCCATGAAGTCAAAAAGTCAGCCTGGGGGTCCAGAGCAGGAAAAAGCTTGGAGATGTGTGGATTTGTGAATCAGAGAGGCTAATTAACAAACTGATGTTGTTATTGTATCATCTAATCACAAAAGGAGTCAGATGAGTTATGAATCATGATGAAATGATAGCTTCCCAGTCAGAAATCACACAGATGTTGTCCAGCTCTGCTCGCTGAGGCTGTCAGATCAGAGCCCCAAACGGCTGAGGTCCTCCAATATGGCCGCCGGGGGTGGGTTCAGTCAGGTGGAAGATGCAGTCTGCTGTCACTGTCTGTTGTTTGTTTCTTCACAAACGCAGAGACAAAGCCCCGCACTCTCACTGTGGGCAGTGTGTGTCTGCAAAATGATTTTTTTTTTTTTTATTTCATGTTCATTTAGTTTCTATCTTTGCTGAGCGTCGCTGTCGGGTTCCTGCACTGCACTTCCCAGAGTTTCAGCAGGTGGCGCTCTTTTCTGTGTGTGTGTGTGTGTGTGTGTGTGTGTGTGTGTGTGCGTACACAGGGCAGGGCCTTACTTTCGTCAGGGTTGGGTGCGGCCAGGATGGCGCTGTGCTGCTTCTTGACCTGCTCCACATCCTCCGACAGCTTTTCTATACAGCCTCTGATCTCCTCGACCTGAATGTGAAAAACATTAAAAATACGTTCAAATATCACAACAATAAACAAAAAAATAACAACAAAACAGCAGCAACACGCCTCGATGCACAGCCCCACATCTCCTCCACCTAACAACAGAAAACATTTAGATATTAGCATTAAAATTACATCATTGAAGAGCAATAACACCATATTAATCTCCATATTATTACCCCAAACCTCCTCAACCGAATAATCTAAAAAAAAAAAAAAAAAAAAAAAATACAATAAATTAAAACAATGGGCCTTTTTAACCTTCACTAATCCAGGGAAAGAACAAGATTACATAATAACACAGTCATATCAGCCACTTCATACATCAGATCATTTTAGATAAGATGGGCTTTATTGATGCAGGGAAGCTGGTTCATTACAGCGGTGGAGGACAGGAAAGGAAAAGTGTGTTATATGATAATGAGGGTGTGTGTGAAGGTGTTAAACTGAGCAGAATTCACAGCTCAGTCAGTTTCTGTGAGAATAAACCAGCGAACGCCTCGGATCCGGTTTGTGAGGCCTGAACCTGCAGCCTCTCCGCCGACACGCGGCTTTTTGTTTTGCGAAAATCGCGTCCAAATGAGCTTCACGTCTTGGCGGCGCTCACAGTTACCGAGCAGAAACTGTGGCCACGTTCCTGGAGAAAAAAAAAAAAAAAAAAAAAAAAAAAAACATCTGCAGGGTCCACAGAGTCCAAACTCTAATGGAGCCACTCTGTTTTTTTTTTTTTTTTTTTTTTTGTGTAATCAGAGCAGCTAATCTGAGCTGGTTTTGTTTTCTGACTAAACTCAATCTAGTGCCTACCAGCTGCCTGACGTTTGACCTCTCTGAGAGGAAGGTGTCAATAAAGGATCCTTATCACTGTTCGTATTCACAAATCAAGACAAAAAAAACAAACAAAAAAAAAAAACATTTAGTCTCATATTCAGTGTTTTTCTTAAAAAAAAAAAAAAAACTCCAGTGGGATGAGATAATCCCACTTGTTTCCAGTGCAGTTTCACTTGTTTCAGGGAACTTCAAGTATAAATGTGTTGAATCGAGGCAGAATGAGGCAGATCAGCCACTGGGATCAAGACAATGAGGCTTGATTCAAGAAACTTCTGGAAACAAGATGATTAGCGTTGGAAACAAGTGGGATTATCTAATCCCGCTGGCAGATTTTTTACCCTGTTTGAAGAAAAACAAGATTTGCCACCATTTAGTACTTTAAAATGTTAGTTTTACTAGATCAGTGTTGTATCCGACACTGGACTGTGAAGCTCGAGATAACACGGCTGTCGTGTCGCCGGTTCTGGACGTTGTTGTTGTTGTTGTTGTTGTTGTTGTTGTTGTTGTTGTTGTTGTTGTTTTGGGTTTGGCGTTGGGTCGCTGACATTAACCCTTTGTGTGCCTCCACAGAGCCGCAGCTTCTCTCTGGGCGGTTTGCAGCGTCACAGACTGACGGAGGACAGACGACAGAGCGAGCTCAGCATCGAACCGTCGAGTCAGATCTTTACAGGCTGACGGCGTCTTCCCACCTCAGCTGATACGATAACCGTGTACAGCGGTCCCTCGTTTATCGCGGGGGTTACGTTCTAAAAATAACCAGCAATAGGCAAAATCCGCGAAGTAGTCAGCTTTATTTTTTACAATTATTCTAGATGTTTTAAGGCTGTAAAACCCCTCACTACACACTTTATACACTTTTCTCAGACAGGCATTAACATTCTCTCACTTTTCTCTCTTGTTTAAACTCTCAAAGTTCAAACCTTCGTAGAAAAAGAAGTCCAGTATTATAGAATGAAAGCATTCTGTACTGTACAGGAGACACGGCACGGAGGAGACTGATTGACGATGGTCTACAGTCCCTTAGCCAATCAGGACGCAGAACACAATGTGCTGTTGAAAAAAAAAAATTTTTAAAAAAAGCATGCAATTGCACAAAAAAAAATCCGCGAAACTGCGAGGCCGCGAAAGGTGAACCGCGTTATAGCGAGGGACGACTGTAATATGCACAAATATCAGAATATCTTAATAAAACTTTGTGTTTATCGTCTCACACAGGTGTAGTTGAACTTTAAAGTTACAAAAAAACGTCTGGAAGTTGAGCGAGTGACTGTCCAGTAATCAGATGCAGGGTCTGTATTTGGCCTCCAGCAGTCACAGAAGTACTATTGACTCTAAAGGTGAATGATACTGAGAAAAATACTAACATTCTGTAGTTTTACTGTAATACTGGTGGCAGTAGTGGTGGTAAAAGTGGGAGTCTTGTTGCCATAGTTGTCGTAGCATTCGATTGTCTGATTATAAATAAAGTTTTGATTGAAGTAGTAGTGCTGCAGTAGTGTTGTGTGTGTGTGTGTGTGTGTGTGTGTGTGTGTTACCACGGCAGGTGTTTGTACTTTGTGATGCAGATAATGGATCAGTTTTGGAGCCTCTGCCCTCAGGTGGAGATTAACACGGGACCTGCGCCAAGTGGGTGTGTGTGTGGGTGTGGGTGTGTGGGTGTGTGTGTGTGTATGTGTAGGTGTGTGTGGGTGGGTGTGTGGCGTGGGAGAGCAGTGACCTCACAGCCCACAGTGGAAGGTGGATTATCCTCCTCAGCCATCACAAATCGACTGTCAGGACCACCGACTGGGCTGCACACACACACACACACACACACACACACACACACACACACACACCGTTTCTCATGACTCTAGACTTCTGCTAAGTGACTGACACCCTGATCTGTCGTTTTTTGCAACGCGGGGATTTTTTTCTTCTCGGCCCTCGTGTAACTTCACTTTCATTTTTATTTCTCGTTTTATTCTCCGTGTTTCGCTGAATTCACCTGCTGTGGTTTTTAAATCAGCTCTGAAACAAGATTTCTTTTCCTTCCTGTGAAGAGAGAAAGCAGATAAGCTCCCGTGGGTTTGTCCTGGCTGTCTGTCCGAATGTGTTTTTTTCCCATCAGCCCGTGCGGTTATGTAACCGTCTACCTGTCAGTGCGGCTCTCCGTCCACCTGCTCCGCTGCCCGGCCGCCCGTCAATCAATAATCAATAGCAGCGCTCCACGGCGTAAGCAGATTACAGCTCATTAGAAGCTCCGATCGATGTTTCTCATAACGTATTAATCAGCCAAACATCAGAAAATTACATTTAATTAAACAGAACGTCGGCGGCTGTGCAGATTATGTGTCTTATTGCATGTAATGATCCAATTACAATAAGAAACAGCCACAATGAGCCTGTGAAGCCGCTTTCTGAGCAGCCAAGTGCTTCATAATTAATCAATCAGTGAGGCAAAACACTTCATCTGAAGGGTACTGAGATTTATTACAGGCAGATTATAATCTGATTAGAAGCTTTTTTTTTTTTTATTATTTCAAATGTGATTGTTGGAGAGAAACTTCAGAAAATTAGTGAGGAGGGAGAGAAGGAGAGGGATGAAGAAAACGAAGGAGGGAGGAGAAGTTAGTGGATTAGCACGTGCACACACACACACACACACACACACACACACACACAGCATCTGCCTGCCGTTGTGCCTTATTTTCGGTCTGATGTGATTCGAGGTGAGATTCCGCCTGCAGATCTCACACAGACTGACACAGATTATAATCTAATAATCCCTCACACTTCGCACCTGGTGGGACGCCCCGCTGTGTTGACACGCACACATTATTCGGGCGCTGAGCCGATGCTGATGCGACGATGGAGACGTGCATCAGAACGGAGACGACGGTCACTTTGTGAAATGTAAAAATCTTTTTGAAAAGTGGAACAAGTGAAACTGTTGCTCCCCAGCAGAGTCACAACATAATATAATAATAACATATGATACACACTCAGTGTCCACTTTATCAGGTCCAAAGTTTCCTCTCCTGCTGCCTATTAATGCTCAGCTTGTCTTGTTGTCACGGTAACAGAGGTGTTCACTCACTTCTGTGTTTGGCATTGAGCTCATAGTTAGTGCTGCTGTTGGACTGGACTGCACTTTATTGGGAGGTGTTTCCACTATTCTGTCCCCCCTCATTGTGTATGAATAGGAAGGACAAAAAATCAGAAACACCTCAATATAATGTAGTCCAGTAGCAGACCTCTGCAAACTACAACCTCAGTAATATACACAGAATTAAACTTCTATATTTTCTATATTTTCATAGATTAATAATATAATATTGATGATAATTACTTCAGTATAATACAATATGTAATATATAGGAACTCAAGGGGTAGGATCCTATAAGTTTTTAATTTCTTCCTACTCCCTTCTGAAGATGTGCTGGCCAGGTAGGTACTTTTCTTCTGTTGCTCTGTTGTTGCATTGTCTGTTGTCCTTTATACTACATGTTCAAAATAAATAAATAAAATAAAATAAAATAAACTGACACATTCTCCATAATGTCAACACAAACTGAACATGATAAACTTGCTGCATCAGTCTGTACAGCTGCACCTGTGAAAGTGGACACTGTGTGTACATGTGGAGGCTGCTGATCAATACAGTGACTCAGCGATTCCTTCACAAGCTGCACAGATTTCTGGTTTTCAAAATTCTCTGTCAAGCCCACAAAAAAAAAAAAAAAAAAAAAAAAAAAAAAACTAACTCCCCACCTGTTGGATTTGGACGGACGAGGAAAAGATGATTTACGGAGAGGAGACGAGCGAAGCGCTGCAGTAAAAGTTACGCCGGTGATAGAGGAGCTGGCTCACTGCTGTATTTCTACAGTAAATCACAATCGGTGTCTTTTCACTTTCATCAGCTGGAGGACACGGCAGAGTGAGTGAGTGAGTGTGTGTGTGTGTGTGTGTGTGGTTGTGTCTCTTGCATTTCACTCCACCTGTAAATTGCTGCTGTTAGTCCACTCACTCAATAGTTAACTCCTTTTGTATTGTTCATCCTTGTTGCATCTTTTTATTATTATTATTATTATTATTATTTTAGGCTGCATTCGGATGCTTTTCACGAGCTTTTTAAACCTTGATTTGATTTATTTCAAAAACTTGGGCAGCCATAAATGAAGTATAAAAAAAAGAAGAACAAAAAAGAAAATGACCAATAAATATTACTGGAAAATTAAAAGAACACTGTTTATTAATATTGTAAATACACAGAATTCTTCAAACTACATTAGATAAAGATAAGACAATTACCACAAATTTAATTCTAAAATGTGAAAAATAAAAATAAAATAATAATTTTTTTTTTTTTTTTTAAATTAAATCAATAAAATAAAACCTCAAAAAAAAGGTCCTGGGTTTTAAGGGGTTTCTATATACACTAACTAAATAAAATTAAATAACTAAATAAAACTGACACTAACCTGCTGGTTTATTTTTATGTCTTCACTTTTTAATGATGTGTTTTTCTCTGTGCTGCTATGGCACCTTGTATCCCTTATATCACACCAAATTTACATCAAATCAACAGATTACGTTTGAAAAAAATAATTTATTTTAAAAATTATTTTGTTTTATTTTGTTTGTTTATCTAGCTGAATCTGTGTCTCGTCACAGTTCAAATGGTGGAGTTCCAGTGGTTTATACTGGGTTTTTCCGCACCACACTGACTTGTAGCTACAAGGACTCCTATATGTGATCTGAAGTCATTTGAATCTGAAATAGATGAAAAAATAAGCAGAACAGACTAATCCACATAAGTATACTCTGTCTATCACTCACATTGGGCTCATCAGATGTTGCATGTTGTATTGATTGTATTTGAAATGTTTTCTGTAACAGTTTACTTGCATGAACTGAAGGCAGCTGTGTCATGAATTTGACCGAGTGAGTGATAATTTTTTTTATCAACAACATCGGCCTAAAAGCTTCATTTGCAACTGAAAAGGCTTACAGTACACACACGTGGGGGATTTCCATGTTTGGCTTTGGCATACAGGACCATAATAAAAACCAATATATGAAATTTATTAGAAACTGGCACATTTTCATATATGGACAAATCTAATATATACTGCAAGTACATGTGTCTCTTCCCATTGTTTTCAAATATGCACATGTCTAAGTTACACATGTACTGCATGTTCAGCAGACACTGACTACACACACGGTTGGGTTGTACACCGTCTGGCTATGGATGTCCCGTGCACAGCATTTCTCTGGGACACGGGCGTCAGATTTCCATATCCGTCTGTGTGTGTGTGTGTGTGTGTGTGTGTGTGTGTGTGTGTGTGTGTGTGTGTGTGTGTGTGTGCGCGCCTCACCTGTTCGAAGAACTCGTCCATGAAGTGGTCCCTGTCCACCTGCACCACCTCCTCATCGTCGTCGCTGTCCTTAGCCTGCAGACAGACAGACAGACAGAGAGCTGGTGGTTAGCATCAGTGTGACTTTATTGCGTTGTGGCCGCCCGTGAGAGAGCGGGAGTGGAACGGGGTCGACTTTAAAAACTCGCCCGGTCGACACCAAAGTCTTCTGGGAGCACAGAGGGAATGCAGCAGAGATGGGGACTTGAGTCATTGCAACTTGGACTCAAGTCGACTCGAGTCACTGTTTTAATGACTTGTGACTTGACTTGACAAAAAATAAAAAAACTTGAGACTTGACTTGGACTTGGAAGTTTAAGACTCGGGACTTGACTCGACTTGAGACACGATGACTTGAATGACTTGATTGTTGTTCATTTCATGTTTTCAGTTTGAATATAAAATATAAAATAAATATCTCTAGCCTGGAATATTACCCGGTATACGAGTGCACGCTGGGAATGGTGTTGTAATGATTGGATAACGACCCTGTCAATCAGTTACTAATATCTTATATTCTCTCTTTATTAAGACCAGATTCTGCAGGTAAGATTGTAATAATGTGACTTGACTTGGACTTGACTTGATCTATTACAGGACTTGACTTGACTTGACTTGCCCAAGAAAAAATTACTTGGGACTTACTTGAGACTTGAAGGTTAAGACTTGAGACTTACTTGAGACTTGCACATGGGTGACTTGATCCCATCTCTGGAATGCAGCTACAGCTCCGTTCACACTGGAGCTAAATCTGGTGTCACTCCTCATTTTAGAGCTTCACACTCCTGCAACACATTTAAGTGTTGCTGCATGTTTTGCTTGATCTAAATCTACTTTTACCCATTTTTTTTTCTTTTTTAAAATTTGATCTTGTGTAATCTAATAATCAATAACCGTTGCTGATTTCCTCTAATTCCATTTGAGCAGCATGAGGCCTTCTGTAGGAATCTGCAGTGACGTGAATGCATCATGGCTGACATGAGACGGTGGCATCGGCCCACAGATAAAATCAGCAGCACCGAGCTGCGGTTTGGCCTGCAGACGTGCAGACAGACACTGACATCAGCAACAGCCACGTCACATCTGACACCCGAGGAAAAATCCTCCCTGAAACACACCGAGGCCCTTCGCTCGGCCTTTCACTTCTCAGGGGCTGACGCTGAAACCCGGCAGCTGGTAAGCATCTCTCTTTCAGACCGATGAAATGTTATGTCCTATTAATAACTGTGTCCATTTTGGGGCTGTTTAGTTGCCTAAGAACAAAAATACACACATGCATTTAACACCAAAACACCAGAAACGCAAAGTAAATCTCCATGTTTCTAATACTCCTCTCCTTAAATTCACTGCAAACGTTCCACTCCTGAATATTCAGTTATTTAACTATAAATTCAAAACAGGTTACTATTTACTACCTGCCTGTGTTAAGCCCCGCCCCAGCTTCCTGTTTCAGCAGGTAACGCGTCACACAGAGGAAGTAAAGTGCCCTCAAAATGCTGCTTCACTGTGACCTTAAGTTGCACACATGCAGGTGGACACGGCTCTCAGTGCAGCATCACTGATAACAGCTTGTAATTCTATTTTTGTGTTTTGTCTTACACAGAATTTTTTTTTTTTTTGGGGGGGGGGGGGGGGGGGGGGGGATAAAGGAACAAGCGCCAGATAATCTGAGATCCCAGGGGCCGTTCCTCCTGCTCGGCGCTGAGGTTCACACGGCGACGGGGAGCCGGAGGAAGCTGTTATTCCTGGAGCCGAGATGAAACCAGATCCTGATGCTCCGACGCTGCGGCACAGTCACACGCTGTCCTTTCATTTGAGAGAGCGAGGAGGAAATACACACATCACCGAGACGGAGCTCATCTCAGTATATAGGCTTATGTTTGCACGCTTGAGGGTGTCAAAAGATCACACACACACACGCACACACACACACACACACACACATATGCACATATTCCTCTCACTCCCTTGTTGACTCATTAGGATATTTTCTTTGTGAAAATAAACAAAACCAGCGGTTAATATTTCATTGTCTGACAGTGCGTGTGTGTGTGTGTGTGTGTGTGTGTGTGTGCAGGCTGAGTCTCTGCAGGCTGGTGAAAGGCAAACAGCACTGCAGGCTCAATCCAGCAGCATCTCCTTCTTCTTTATTTTATTTTATTTTATTTTATTTTATTTTTTTCCGTATTAACTCTCGGCGCCTCACATCTGATCGTCGTCGTCTCGAAGCTGCCGAGCGGATTCGCTTCCCGCGGGCGGCGGCGGCTCGTCCTCCGCGCCGCACCCGTCGAGAGCGCCGCGAAAGCAAAATCGCCGAGAGCCAGCCGGTGCAGATCCACCGCCGCAGGAACGAGGCGAGCGCGCTCTGCTTTTCACGTGCAGCTATCTGGAGACCGGGCCTCACATCCTGCACCTATTATTAGCCGACATTATATATTGAACTGTGAGACGTTTACTTGATGCCTGACATTTAACCAGAGCAACGTATGAGTGCAAATAAGCTTCAATTGTTGGGTCATTATCGACAATACGACTGACAATAGAAAATTACCAGCAGCCTGAGTTTTAGCCGTGTTATGTATCTTCACTGTGCACGTGTGATCACTTTTCTCTTTTCCTGCAAAACTGGAAAACATCCTGTTGCTGTGGATGGGGAAAGCATTACACTTTTGTATTGTTTTTTTAATAT
>NC_043987.1:31883529-31898529 GCF_902150065.1 Myripristis murdjan | reverse complement strand
CTGTGTGACGGTTGGAGTCGAACATGACCAAAGATGTTTTGGGGAACATGACCCATATTATTAAAATACAGATTATTAAACTATTAAAAATGAAATAAAACAGAAAATGCAACTTGCACGGTACTCGTGAGACGTTGCATGTCTCTGGAGGAGTCGTTTTGTTTTTCGTGCACAAAACCAGCGCAGGCCAGCTGATGGAAACACGCATAATCCAGATTGTAGCTTTTGTGACATTTCAGAAGAAGTTTGCCCATAAAAACAGCTGGAGGGGAACACAGCCCCTCCCCTCTCTCTCTCTCTCTCTCTCTCTGTCTGTCTCTCCCTCTCTCGCCCCCTGTTGTCTCTCGCCCATCTCTCTCTCTCTTGGCCGTCAGACTGCAGCTACTGCATCCCTCTGCACCTCCTCCCACCTCCTCCCTCCCCCCCACCCCTCCCCCCTCCTCCACACCCTGCGTCATACTGACTCTGCAGAGGAGAGAGAGAGAGAGACGGAGAGAAGGGCAAACACACACTCGCAGTCGGATCTCGCTGGCCTACAGTGAATGCAAAGGCACGCACACACACACACACACGCACACACACTAGGCAGTCGACTGTTTTTGCCTAGGAACAACATATGCTGCAACGACACTGGTTCAAATTCCAGCTCCTGCTGCTCTGTCACATCGTTCTCTCTCTCTCTCTCTCTCTCTCTCAGTTTCTAATTCAATTAATTAGCATCACCGTCAGAAAGCGGTATACAGAATATAACTTTAAATGTAGCCAGCAAAAATCAGGGTGATCAGATGATAATCCGGTTTGAAAGCAGGCAGACCAGTATCATCACTATCCCTCTCTTTCTTTGTCCTCAGTTTTCAATTCGGTAAATTAATAGGCCTCATTTTTTAAGAATATAAAATACCAAAGCAATGTGTGAAATGTGACTTGATGGGTATCGACACAGTAATCATGGTTGTAGTAGTCAGAGTAGTAGTAGTAGTAAAAACTAACATGGCAGTAAATGGTTGCACAGTATGATGTACATTGTGATGCTCCTGTGTGGCAAAGAAAGGCTGCCAGAGTCGATGGTTCAATTCTCACTAAGCCTGCTCTGCTGTCAGGCCGCTTGGATTTAAAAAAAAAAAAAAAAAAAAAACTCCACCAGCTGACAGTTTACTGTGTTGAAACTCGAGCTCTTTCACTGCCTCTGACATTTTTATTTGAACAGACTAAGCCTTTATTTTATTCTGGGGGTTGAGCCTGGCCAGATGGCTGCTCGCTTCACGTTGTGCTCCATTTCACCACAAACACAGTTACAGCAACATCCACAACCGCAAACACATACACAGTTACAGCTACAACCACAACCACGACTAAAATCATGACCCCAGCTACAGCGATAACCACAGCTACAACCAAACAGCTGTAGCTACAGTTATAGCTATAACAACCACAGTCACAGCTACGCCTACAACTACAACTACAACCACAGTGACAGCTACACCCACAGCTACAACCACAACCTCAGTCACAGCTACACCCACAACTACAACCACAACCACATCCACAGTTACAGCTGCATTCAAAACCACAACTACAGCTACACCCACAACTACAACCACAACCACAACCCCAGCTACAGTGACAATCACAACTACAACCAAAACCATATTTACAGCTACAACAACTACAGTTAAAGCTACAATCACAACTACAACCACAATATCAGTTACAGCTACACCCACAACTACAACTACAATCACAACTACAACCACAACCACAGTCACAGCTACACCCACAACTACAACCACAATATCAGTTACAGCTACACCCACAACTACAACTACAACCACACCCACAACTAAAATCACAACCCAAGTTACGGTGACAATCACAACTACAACCAAAACCGCATTTATAGCTACAACAACTACAGTTAAAGCTACAATCACAACCTCAACCACAACCACAGTTACAGCAACTACCAGAACTACAGCTACAACCACAAACACAGTTATAGCTTCATCCACAACGATAACCACAACCACAACCACAATCACAGTTACAGCTACACCCACAACTACAACCACAACTAAAATCACAACCCAAGCTATGGTAACCACAATCACAGTTACAGAAACAACCATAACTACAACCAAAACCACAGTAACAGCTACAACAACCAAAGTTACAGCTGCAATCACAACCACAACTAAAATTACAACCCCAGCTGCAGCAACAACTACAACTACAACCAATACCACAGTTACAGCCACAATCACAACCTCAACCACAGCCACAGTTACAGCTACAACCACAACTACAACCACAGCCACAGTTACAGCTACAACCACAACTGTAACCACAGCCAGTTACAGCTACAATTATAAACCAGCTACAACCACACCCACAGTTACAGCTACAACCACCACGTCAATAACAGCCGCAGTTACAACCACAGTTGCCACAGTTACAGTGAAAACCACAAACACAGTTACAGCTACACCCTGGAAACCCACAGCTCAAGCAACAACCACAATCAAGGCAACCACAACCCTAACTACAGCTACAACCACAACTCAAACTACAGCCATAACCACAGCTACAATCACAGCTACAACTACAGTCACATCAGGTGTTCCTGCTAACACGCCGGCATTTACACTGCCACAACCTTGACTGAACTACTTGACGTCATTTTGTTGCAGCTCGTTTTGAGGACGCTCTGGCTCACAAGTCTTCATGCCCACCTGTTTTCACAGCTCATGACATTTTTACTTCTCTTTTTAATTGAATTGGTGGATAAAAAAATGTCACAAGTGAATCCACAGGCTTTGGAGAACATGATTAGGGCAGTGAGATTTAGACAGAACCCTTGAAAAGAACGCATACTTAAAAAAAAAAAGGAGCAATTTAATGGTCCATTAATCTGAATGGAGGAGATGTAAGTCGCACTCTTCTCTCCTCACACTGAAAACACACTGATGAAGTGTTAACCAGAGCGTGTAAGACAATAAACTTTTCTATGAACGCTGACTCCAGTGCATTTTTCATATTTTCTTGTATATTGAGACGCTGGGGAAAAACAAAACAAGATCCAGTTCAGCTTTGCCAGAAATTTAATTTGATGACATCACTGATATGAAAGAGTCAATATGCATCTCCACAACACTCTGCAGGTAAAATAAAGGATTGAGAGAAGAACATGAAAGCCTCACAGTGTCTGACGGCCTCATCCTGTGATAAAAATAGCAGCTTTGTATGAGCCAGTAAAGCTGTTATGTGGCGGTGGGAAGCCCAGGCCCATCTGGGCTGCTACACCCAGGCCAGGGATCACCTGGGGCATTATGGGTACTGTAGTTCAACTGTTCAGTCACACCCACGCCTGGGATACCCTGCGGGTTTATGGGTCCTGTATCCCCGACTACGCCGTCACGTTCAGGCCAGGGTTATCCTGGGGAACAACGGGCACCGGAGCCCGACCGCACACTCATGCTGCATTCACGTCACATGAGGAAGCTGGGAGATACGAGCTTCCTGCTTCAAAGTGCGGTTCCCATCAGCTGGTAGGTTGTAAATATCGCTTGTAAGGTTCGGCTATGCCAAAACACTGCTTTCCCTGATTTCCCTGAAATGAGGGCAAGAAATCTGATCGGGAGAAACCGAAGTCTGCAGAAAAACTTCATTCAAGGAGATTTTTATCCAAAAATGCAGTTGAAAATGCAGATTTTTTCTCAAGTAGCTGCTTTCAGTCAGGTTGTTTCCATAGTTTTTCCGGTATTACGTGAGCCTAACATTACAGCCAGCACCTGATCTCAGGAGAGTCATGGGTTTTGGGTTGGGAGTCAAGCAATAAGCAAGTTGAGTAGAGTTGATCATGACTACCACGCTGACAAACTAAATTTAAGCTAATAGTAAAAAATACCAGTGATTCTATTCATGCAGCACGTTGTTAGGACTTGGACCAAGGCCTCTGCTCTCGGCTCACATCAGCCTGGCAGCCTCGGCTCGGCCAGCGAACACAGGCCTCTTAGATCAATACTGCCATAAATAGACAGCCTTGGATAGCCACTATCAGCCTGCACCACTCCCTGCTCTCTGTATTTATAAGTCTTTATGTGTGTGTGTGTGTGTGTGTGTGTGTGTGTGTGTGTGGCGGCTTTGTCCTTCGTGTAACCATGCGTGTGTTTGCTCTGCCGCTCAGCAGTGTGTGTTCAGCTGATTTAAAGACCGAAAAAAAAAAAAAAAAAAAAATAGTAAACCCACCTGCACATGCTACACACCCAACCCCCTCAGTCGCGCCCACACCACACACACACACACACACACACACACACACACACACACACCCTCTGCAGTATGAAATGGCTTGCAGCACTTTAGAGTCGAGTTCCTACACCTCACATCTCTGTCATGTGATCAACGATAATGACAATTCAAAATGAGAATTAGGAAATTATAAAAGGCATGAAAAGATGAAGTCCAAATTTTAAGGTGTTACATTAAAGTCTAACCTCGGGATAAATCAGAAAACAATCTTTGCTCGTCTCGTCTACACGTAAAAATCAACATCAAGTTCAATTTATCTCGACGGCGCTGCATCCTCCCTCCACGTAGGCTCTCTTCACATTTTGTCATGTGAATCTCACGCGCTGACACAAAACCAGAAAACCTCTGTGATCGTTCCTAATGGCCTAAAAAACAAAACAAAAAAAAAAAAAAAGAGGAGTCATCACTAAATAAATAAATAAATAAATAAATGTGGGCTGGAGAGAGGAGGTGGCCGGTGAAAGAGGAGAACCTGAGCTGGTTTTCTGTCATATTTACTGTTCAGGGCATTTTGGACAGACTTGACTTGTTTGGTGTGTTTTGTGTTTTTTTTTTTTTTTAACATACCAAACTTATGATATTTTTTTAAATTTTATTATTTTTTTTTTTTTGCTTATCTGTTTATTCTATTTCTGTGTTTTGGGCTGGGATTGTGAGGGTAGAGCGGGCATTTTACAAGATTGTATATTGAATTTTTCCTCCTGTGAATGCAAATTTTACTAAAATGGTAAAACCCTAATAAACATATTGGGGAAAAACATCAGAATAATCAAAATGTGTTGGAGGCTTATTTATTTATTGAAGTCTTATGACCCTTTATTGACCCTGGAAGAAAGACATCGACATGTAGCGTCGACCTCTTTCTGATTGGACGCTCCTCCTCTTTCCTTCCATCCCTCTCTTCCTCTCTCTGGCCCCGTTATCTCCCTCCTCCTCCTCCTTGTCCTCGTCCTCCTCCTCTTCATCACCCCTCCCCCTTCCCTCTCTCCGTCCTCCACCTGGATCCGGTGTCTCCCATAGAGACTCATGGCAGCCTCGCCTGTCCTGCCTGCCAACAGCCTGACTGTGTCGGGGTCTGTGTGAGTGTGAGTGTGTGTGTGTGCACGTGTGTGTGAGCATGTGTGTGAGTGTGTGTGTGTGTGTGTGTGAGAGAGAGAGAGACAGGGAGACAGACAGACAGGGAGATGGAGGCGATGCCAGGGAGCTACATGCCCACAGCCCCGATGCTCGCCTCGGACACGACGCCCGAAACCCGGGGCCAAAACTTTCCACCGACCCTGACGACACACACACACACACACACACACACACACACACGGCCGAGAGGGGACATTATGTGTTTGTGTGTCAGACTTGACACGACCGGACGTCCCGATGCAGTGAACCCCACCCATCTGGTGCCCCATGCAGGTTAAAACAAACACTCAAAGGCCAGGGGCGATAAAACTGACCGGCCTCATGATGTAATTTAACATTTAACATTTAACATTTAATTTAATGATCTGATCACATAAAGTCACTTCAATTATTTAGAAAAACTCTCAGATTTAGAATTCCAGTCTACATCCTGGTGTAAATCCATGAACGTATAAAAGAATCAGATTAAATTACTAATAATCATCAAAATAACAAACTAATAAAGCGGTCAAGGTGTGGAAGACGTCGATATAAACCACTGCACGACGGCTGTTTGAGCTGTAACGGGACAGAGATCCAACTACGCATCAAAACACACTTGGCATAATGCAGACTGGAGGTTTTTTTTTTTTTTTTTTTTTTTTTATGTACAGTGTGTGTGTGTGCTAGTTTATTTATTATACATCACCCAGCACCTTAACTGTTTATTTATTATTTATTATCTATATATTACATCCTAGGTTAAAATACATTCACACTGTTTTTCAGACTGGAGGGGAAGTGGTGATTCTTGAAGAGGCTGAATCAAGTCGGTTAGTTCCTGAATCCCAGTACAGGGCGTCGGGTTCTGCCACTTGGTTCTTGGTTCTCGTGGTTTCATACTAATTCTCCTTATCTATACAGTCATGTATATACTTCAATTCCATCTGTATATTTCATATTCATTACCATCTGTATATTTCACATCTTATATCTCTTTTTCTTAGGTTAGCCCTTATTGTATATTTTTAGTTTTTAGTCTTTATAGTCTTTATTGTATATATTTAGCCTTTATTCTATTTTATTTAACTTTATTATATGTTTCTACTGTTGCTGCTGGAACACCAGAATTTCCCTGGTTGGGATCAATAAAGTCTATCTATCTATCTATCTATCTATCTATCTATCTGTCTAGTTCTTGTTCTTGTTCTTGGTCTCCAAACATTAAGAGTGTGTCCAGCAGCTGTGGAGCTCAAGCTAATGCTAATGAATGTAAGCCACATCCCAAAATAAATGTATATAAACCAATTTATCATATGTGAGCTACCGATGATTCAACACCTGGCTGGTAATAACCTGTTCAGCTAAGTTATAAATTCACTGAAAAAAGCACCAGGTTGACTCCAGATGACATTGCAGGATTTTTTTGGGCTTTCTCCCCGTGAACCCGACTACAACTCTTTGTTTAGAAACCTGCAACGGAAAACCAGGAGCCGTCACGCAATAAATGAATGTCATCCCGCCTTTTGAGGGTTCAGACTCACGTCCTGTCTGCTCTGCTCTGTTTGCCACAACATTTAAAACGGGAAATATTTGTAGTTCTGTTATCATAGCTATGTTTCGCGTTTTAAATCTTACCATTATTATACAAAAATACATATTTTCCTGACATATTCATGATTTATTCTTACATTTTTCTATTTTCAGATTTCTCTCACGTCCCCCCTGCGGTACCTCGACGTACCACTAGGGGCACAAAGTGGCTTTAGAGTCAACCGGCAAGAAGGAATCACTGATAAATGTTTAGCGTCGGCTGATTCTAAAAGGGCGTAAATTAAAAAAAAAAAAAAAAAAAAAAAAAAAAAAAAAAACAGTTTTGTGTTGTGTTTGTGAATGGTTCCTGTTACCATGGCAACAGCTGAAGCGTTGAAACTGATGTCACGGCGCCGGTGGAGGCCTTTGCTCACGACACCCGGCTAATGGTGTTCTTTTTTTTTTTTTTTGCAGAAGAAAATGAATAAAATTAATTGTGAAAATAACCTCGTGGCTCTTGATTTTGATTAAAAAAATGATGATCATAATAAATTAAAAAATTTTAAAAAATGTTTCGGGGGAAAACTGAGTCTGCTTGGTTGTTGGTGGTTGTTACTATTCAATAACTTTTATTCACAAAATTAAAATTAACATTAGCAGTTTGGTGGTAGAAGGGAAGGATCACTCACAACTGCAAACCAACAGGATAAACACACTTTTATTTTGAAGGGACCAGTGGATGAGAGAGGGTGTTTGAAGATTTGTGAAGGTTTTATTTGGTGGAAATTTTAATTTCCAGCCATTGGTGCAGCATGACGTCACTGTTTAAGCTGCTCTGTGTGTTACAGGAAGTCGAGGTCATGTGAGGTCGTTTCATGGAGACTTTAAATAACTTTTATCAGCAGCCGATGATTTTAATCCCCGCCTTCATTTTCTCTGCGAGCCGCGACGCCGCGACAAAGATCCGCCCGACAGCAGCTGCTGCTCATGTCACCGCGGCCGTTTCAATAAAGTTATTCAAACAAACCCTTCCGCCGCCGGCCGTGAACACAGCAGCTGTTGCCATGGCGACGTGTAAACACTCTCAGCCGCAATGGAGTGAAGCCGCGTCGACCCATTCAGTTTCTATGAGCGCACCTTTAAATATGAACCTAAATACAGAAGAAACCAAAGTAAACGCTGAATTAGAGCAGTTTGCTGCAGGGGAACCGAACACAAACACAAACAGCAGCAGGATGACGGTCAGACGCTGCTTCCATCATAGTCCAGTAATTTTAGGCCAAAATTGGGGTCAACCTAGGACAAATTGCAAGAGAAGCAAACTCAACTGATTTTGTATCCTCAGTTTGTCCTGAGTGAGGGAAAAAAAGTCCCAAGGAATCCCATTGGTGGAAAGTTTTGAAAATCACCTATATATGACCATTTAATACCAAAAAACACTGTTTTTAACACACAGAGGAAAGGGGTTCAAAATTTTACTTTCAGATATCACTATAAAAATTCACAAGATGATTACACACACAAAGACAAGAAAAAAAGTCAATTACAAGTTCTTTGAATTATTCTGTTTACACATGCATATCACACATTATCTGATTTGATATGCGCTAATAAGGAATAAATGCCAGAGCAGATATTTAAAAAGTGAATTAAAAAGTTACTTTATATTTAGTAACCTATTAATTCACTGTTATATAGTAACCTTTTAATTCAAGGTTACTATATATATAGTAACCTTTTAATTCATTGTTTAAATGTCTCTTCTATCATTTATTCCTTATATTCCTTATTAGCGCATATCAAATCAGATAATGTGTGATATGCATGTGTAAACAGAATAATTCAAAAAACTTGTAATTGACTTTTTTTCTTGTCTTTGTGTGTGTAATCAACTTGTGAATTTTTATAGAGATATCTGAAAGTAAAATTTCAAACCCCATTCCCCTGTGTGTTAAAAACAGTGTTTTTTGGTAATATGTGGTCATATAGAGGTGATTTTCAAAACTTTCCACCAATGGGATTTCTTAGGACTTTTTTTTCCCTCACTCAGGACAAACTGAGGACACAAAATCAGTTGAATTTGCTTCTCTTGCAATTTGTAAGAGAAGGTTTTTTCATAAAATGACTGGACTAAAAGGGTTTTTGGTACAAAACAATGAGACCCAGGTGTGAATCTGCAGTAGAGCTAAACTCAGACGCCTCTGTGGCTCTTGAAAAACCCCAGAATGTTTTTTTATGTGCTTTTTTTAAGTGCCTCTTCCCTGCTGCCTCTCCTCCATCCTCCGGGCTCCCGTAGCACCGCCCGCCGTATCGCCCAGATTAATACGCCGATGCGAATGTAGTTACACGTCCGATTGTAACGGAGCCCCGTCTCCCCCGCGGGGCCCCCGGTGGAAGCAAGACACAATGGCGGAGGAGCCGTCTGGTCGGAGCAGATAAGCGGCAACAAAAGGGGCCTCGTCGACGCTCCAATCAGCCGCTGCCATCAACACCGGGACGCCGCGCCGCCCTCGCCCTCCACAAACCACACACATCCGCAGATTGGACGCTTTTGTCGTTGTCCTCGGAGCGCAATTACCGGAGGTGACGCGCCTCCCGCTCGGCGAGGAGGGCTGGTGACCCCTGCGCCGAGCATCCGTCTGGTGAATCACATCCTGTTAGCGAGCGTCTCTCTGCATCACCGCTCCGTTATCATCCGTCTTATTTTTTTGTCGTTATTATTTGGGCTCTTAAACCTGAAGCTGTTTACCGCTGGTGGCTTGTACCGCCGCAAATCTACAAATTTAACTTGAACTTTTCACACGCTGCCTGCACACGCTCGCTGCTAAGCTTCGGTCCGGGTCACATGACGATCACATGTCGGTGTTTTTGTGAGGCTCAGGTTTCCCCGTCAGCTCTGCAGCAGCACAGCGGGGTTTTCAAACGCCCTCCAAAACATGAACAGCTGCGGTTTTGTGGGGACGAAAACAGCGGCTCAGGAGGAAGGATTTACCTTCCTGAGAGCGAACACGGCCTCCAACAGCCGAGATCAGTGGTTCTCAAATGGTGGTAGGTGAGATTTTTTTAATGTCTAAAATATCAGTCATGCATTATTCCTGAAATTATTCAAAAAAAAGGAGAAAAAGTGAAAAAGAAGCAAAATCTCCTCAGCATCAGGTCGTTGTTTCAGACGCTGATGGAGCCACGTTGGACTTCTTTATACAGGTTTTTCGTTTTTTTTCCATTTTTTTTTTTGCACCGATCAGGGGGAACTGAACTGAAAAAAAAATATATATATGTAAATATATTTCAAAGGGGGAACATCATTGTTGAAGAAAATGTGAGAGCCACTTCCCTCGATAACAGCAGAGTCAGTGAAGCCTGAGGTGTTCAGTGTCATTTATCATGTGAAAATGTAAACTCTCCACTGAAACCCACACGAATGAGATTATCGTCACGTTTGCAGGAAACTCAGAAAACTCCTGAAGAATGAACCTGGAAAGCATCACCGAGCAGCGACCAGAGTAACAGCAGCTTCCTCAGAGAAATGAAACTCTGCACTGACTGTACCTCAGAATGATCTTTCAACATCTTTTCCTTTGCTTTCTTTTTTTAAATTATTTTTTCTGTATTTTTAAGTAACAAGGCATTGCACTGGTAGTTTAGCTGCTGCCTTCAGGTGCACGGTGTTATTATGTTTTTTAATGTAAAGAGCATTAAAGCTGCCGAGCTTCATGCAGGACCCTCAGAGACAGACTGATGAAGACAGACTCGGCCGCCGCAGGAAAATGTGCAGAGGAGGGGGGGGGTGTTTTGGGGTGTTTTGGGGTGGGAGGACCGGCGGGTCGGCGGTCGGTACTTTGGATCCGAAGTTCAGGAAACGGAGGAAACGGGAGCGTCTGCCGGGCGCCGGGCGCTGCAGACGGTCGGGCTTGCAGATGGTTGTTATTGCTAATTCCCTGAGGCCATGAACGCACCGCTGTAACTGGGTCGCTCCACTTCTTCGTTTCACAGCAAAAAGGAGGGGAAAAAAAAAAAACAAAACAAAAAAAACTACAACAGCAAACTGATAATCTGAGGAGCCGGGGAGCTCCTCGCCGCCGAGACGCCGCTCCGCTCGCCAGGAGAGGACGAACACGCCGCTCCTTGTTTTCATTTCCAGACGTTCACGAATTTCTAGAGAGCGCCGCCGAGACGGAGTGTGTGTGTGTGTGAGTGTGTGTGTGTGTGTGTGTGTGTGTGTGTGTGTGTGTGTGTGTGTGTGTGTGTGTGTGTGTGTGTGGTGCTTTTCAGGAGCACACGTCGAAAAATATCAAAAGATGATTTTCTCAGTTTGGGGAAGTTCATTGATTCTGGAGCCTGAAGACCCAGAGACTGCAGGAGCCTGTCTCACCCTCCTGTCCCAACCTCCTGTCTCACCTTTTTGTCTCACCCTCCTGTCTCACCTTCGTCTTATCTTCCTGTCTCACCCTCCTGTCCCAACCTCCTGTCTCACCCTCCTGTCTCACCTTCCTGTCTCACCCTCCTGTCTCACCTTCCTGTCTCACCCTCCTGTCTCAACCTTCCTGTCTCACCCTCCTGTCTCACCTTCCTGTCTCACCCTCCTGTCTCACCTTCCTGTCTCACCCTCCTGTCTCACCCTCCTGTCTCACCTTCTTGTCTCACCCTCCTGTCTCAACCTTCCTGTCTCACCTTCCTGTCTCACCCTCCTGTCTCACCTTCTTGTCTCACCTTCCTGTCTCACCCTCCTGTCTTACTCTCCTGTCTCACCCTCCTGTCTCTGGTTTTCTCCTCTCTCGTCTCTGAGTCTGTTTCTCATGTGACCTTTGACCTTTGACCTCCTTTCTGCCTTCAAATGAAAATTTAACTGTTCAGGAAAACGGTTTATAGCACAGACCTTCACTGTACTCTGCTGTGTGTGTGTGTGTGTGTGTGTGTGTGTGTGTGTGTGTGTGTGTGTGAGCTCTGAAGAGAAGGAGTGAGAGAGTGAGATTCAGCTGCAGGAGGACGGAGGACAACAAAACGAGCCTCGGGGCCGATCGATCTGATCGATCAATCCGTTCACCGATCGACTGGGCCGATCCCGACGTCTCCCTCTGATGCTCTCACCTCCTGCAGGTGTTTCACTCAGGTGCTGTCATCTGCTCTCTCTTGGGCATTCCCGTTTTCCCTCGACCTGCCTCGGCTACCTCTGCCTCCGCTGGTCATTTCCTACATTTCCCAGAATGCCTTTCTACAACCCCAAACAAAAGAGCGTCGTATCGTTCAACTAATGTGAGACAGGTCTTTTTTTGGGTGGATTTTCCCTTTAAGCTTTGAGCAGCTGCTGGCTCACCTCCATGTCTGGTTTGACTGGAGGGTTTTAGTTTGTTGTGATTCACCAAATCCTGTTTCAGAGGCTTTTTCACCCTAAAAACCACAAAATCCTCCATGAAAACACTGAATTTTTGGGAGTTTCAGCTGAAAAAAATTAAATTCAAACTGTCAGAGGGAAATATCAGATATCAACATGTTTAATGGAAAATATCACGACTGGCCTTACACTGATCATATCTGTGTTTCTGTTACAGTTTAATATATTTTAGACACATAATGGCAGGACTACAGTGTACACACACACACACACACACACACAAACACACACACACACACACCCACGTACAGGAGGAGAAAAAAAAACACAAATGAGAGCAAGAGACAGGAACAGGAAGAGATAAAAGCTGAAAAAAAATGAAAAAAAGAGAAAATCGAAGATGCTTTACGTCGTATTTTTTCCACTTTATAGAACAAATGTTCATTTCTGATACTTTTTTTAAAGTAAAGTTTAAATAACTTAAATAAAAATGTAAAAATTCCCTCTCCATTCCTCTCAATCAGCTGGTTTTGTGATTTAATTTTCCAGCGTTCCAACTTTCCCTCCCGTCGCCTCGTCCGCCTCGACTCCTGCGAGCCATTTCCTACATTTCCCAGAATGCCGTGCGACAAACCCTGAACTTTTTGAGCGTTCGGCTGCAGGTTCTCCGTCCCGGCTGGAGAGGGAACGACGGCGGGAAGCAGAGCGACGGGTTTTGCTCCACCGAGGAAAAAATAAAGAAAAAGAGGATTTTTTTTTTTTTTAAGCTGATCCAGCGGGGATTTGACGGGGTTTCAGAGCCGCCGTGTGTGTGTGTGTGTGTGTGTGTGTGTGTCTGTGTGTGTGTGTGTGTGTGTGTGTGTGTGTGAGATCCGTCAAATGAGACTGAAACATGAAAACGAGCTGGCGTTTGGACAACACGCGGCGTCTCTGAGTCGCCTCGCTCCGACCGACAGGACGCAGCTTCACTGATCTGAGCGCCGTTACATAACAGCAGAGACTGAGCCGCTCCGCTTCCTGCTCCACTCTAATCCAGCACACACACACACACACACACACACACACACACACACACACACACAAAATTTCAGATGGAAATACTGAGGAGAAGGAGGATGAAAAGAGGCGTCAGATGAGTTTGAGGGGAGACGGAGAGATGGAGAGACGGATGAAGATGAGGAAGACGAGGAGGAAAAGGAGGGAAGCAGGAAAGGAAAAGAAAAGGAAAGAGGAGCGGTTCACAGCAGTGGAAAATAAACGGTCTCGTGCAAGAAGAAACTTTTTGCCTCTGTGATGAAAATGTTTTCAAGTCTCCTTCTAAATGTTCTAATATTCAACAAAATTTGCCAATTTCCTGCCTTTACAGTTTAATATTGTAACTGTTGGTGTTTTAACCAAAACCAAGAAACAAACAAGTTTTATTTGGTAAATTAGCAGCAGTTTTCTGGGGAGAAAGTGTTTCCTTTACTGGATTTCTACTAGACAATACTTCATTTTTAGAAAAAGAACAAGTGTTATCCCTTAAGAAAATATATTTACCAATGTATTGCATGAAATATATTACAGTATATTACATTTAATATATGGAATTACAATAAATTTATATGTTGTATATATGTATTTGAAAATGTCTTAGCAATACATGGAATAATCTATTGGTGAAACATATATAATGCAATATATTTATATATATTGCATCAATATATTTAAATATATTGGAATAATACAGAAGTAATTGCACATTTCAGATATTGCAATATATTGGAAAATATAAAGACTAGTTCCCATATATGGAAATGTATTATCTAACAGACATGATATTTTCCAATATACTGCAATATATTTTTGTTTCGTAAGGGCTATCTATTTATCTATCTATTTATCTACCTATTTATCTATCTATACACACACACACAGTTTTTGTTTACACACACACACACACACGCACACTGAAATTAGAGCCCATATAAATGTACATCCTCGTTTATGAAATGACAAACCCTGACGTGTTCAGTTCAGTTGGTGCTGGAGTTTCATTCAAAAACACAACTGCTGAAAAAACAAGGAAAAAAAACCACCAGAAATTCATGGATCAATATTCAATATTAATAAAGACGACCGCAACCTCAGTGATATATAAATTAATGAATTAAAAAAAAAAAAAAACGCCTTTCGAGAAGCCTTTGGACATGAACGTTGCTCCAAGACGAAACATAAAGCTGCTCTCTGCTGTGTTTCCCAGCGGCTCGGTTAACACGCCGCCCTGAACGTCTCTGCCGCTGCGTTCGCTTCAGCTCCGACCTCCGAGCGTCCCTCGTGTCAGTTTGGGCCACGCCGTATTCACCGACGTTCAGAGACGCTTCGAACGTCAGAAAAAACGCAACCGCGAGGAAAGAAACGCTAAAAAAATCAAACGTGAGAAAGGCGACATGTTTCCGTCACCTGGTCTTCATCGGCGCTCGGCTCTTTGATTTGTTGGCTGAAGACGTTCAGGCGCCTTTCAGAAGCATTTAACCCTTTGAAACCACAAATAAGCAAAAAAAAAAAAAAAAAAAAAAAAAGTTTAACTAACTTCATTAAAAAGTGAGCAGCTTCTCCTGTAGAGGAGGAATATTTGAGGACAGACGAGGACACCACCGAGGAAGAGTCCGAACAAAACCACAGAAATGACACAAACAAGCGTCCGTCAACGTGAAAATATTTACCGTCCA